>NW_013952590.1:132003-136172 GCF_001266775.1 Austrofundulus limnaeus
ACTTCCCGACGCTGCTTGAAGCGCGTCCACCATAGACTTTGTATGTAAACCTGCTGCTCCTGACGCTGAAATCGCGTTCGGTGTGAACGCACCATAATATTTACACAGACACAGAAACACAGAATCATACGCTCAAAAAAAAAAACCACTTGCACAGAGCAAGGCAGCTAAGGAAGGGAGGGGCTGGGGTTCAAACACATGGTATGGGGTGGGGTTCAGCGGGGCCAGTGACGTTACAGGTTAGTACTCCGTGTTGGAACCAATCAAAGACCTCCAGAGTCCAAAACAAGTTGTTTTCAACCAAAGCACAAATCAACAGAGTTCAGTTCTCTGTCTCTACCCATGGCAAAATCATGTAACTTATTTGGGTTTAGCCAGACCCGGTCCCACAAATAGAGACCCTGTCACCAGGCCCTTGCCAACAAGCCCTTCCCACAGGCCCGGTAACTAGCAATCCATTTTAAGCTTGGTCTCGCTCAGAGTAGCAATTAGCTCATCAATCCAGTCAGAATAAAGGCTTCAGTATGGTCGCTCGACAGCCGACTGGACAACAAGTGGTCACGTGGCTTTTCAACATTCACTTTCGCGCAAACCTTTCATAGCCCCTGAGACACACCGTGCCGAACTCTTGGGAAATCCCTCCTGTTGTAGCATACATCACTGCATGGGATTTCTTCCCGCTGGAGTCTACAATGCGGAAAAAAGTCTGAGACTCATCAACGACATTTTTGTCCACAAATCTGTCCCAATAGCTCCACAGTCCAATTCCACCGCGCACAACACCTGTTTTATATCTAGTCATGAGATTTTGGCCATTTGATTCTATATAAATATCTGCTTCCTGGTCCAACTGTTGGCTTCTGGAAGTGAGTAGGTTTTTTTTTTGAAGCGAGTGATTTCAGCATAAACAAACACTCCCACAAACTTCTGACCAATCACACAATAAGTTCTTATGAGTTCTTATGTGGAGAGTGTAAAAAGTTTGGCCCAAGGGTTGCGACAAGAAGTTGCCGAAATGTCGACAATGTGAACAGAATGATACAATTTTCATCACGAAACCCAACTCAACCCAGTTCGGCCCGATTTCGGCAGTTCAGCTGTAGTATACTGCACGCTTAAACCATTTCTTCAAAATTAGTTTGTTCAAAGAGCTTTCTCCAACAAGATATTATTATATTTTATATATATTTCCACAGAACCTCATTCCAAAAGATCTGAACTGTACTTTGAAGTGTAGTATGAAATACATAAAATATTTAATGATTTCTGAAGAAAAGTTATGCAAAACCCCATTCAGATAATACCAAATGTGTAAAAAAAAACAACAACAGTAGGTTCTCTTCTTAGTAGAAACTTCAAATAAGCATTTCTTTAAAATAAAGTGGTAGTTCAAAACCTTTTTCATTTATTATCCCATATTCACCAAGCCTCTGCTCACAATGTTAAAATTGACCACTAGCAGTTTTACAGACCTTATTATTACATGACTGAATGAGCAGCATGGCAGATAGTCTCACCGTGTCATCATCGGCTACAAGGAGAGAGCATTCGTGTATGGTGATTGTGTGTATGAAATGAACACGCCTATTCACACACACAGACACACACAAACTCCAATGCAGTAATTAGTTATGCTCCTGGTGGAATGTTGACTGAAYGGCTTAAATCCTTCTGCTGTCTCAAGCTGCAGGAGCGACCCCACCCCCGAATGCAGCATGCACAACATGGACATCCTGAAAAGACAACTGGCACTCTCAGCTCCAAACACGTGCACAGACGCCTCCCAACCACAGGGAAATAAAAGCAGACAACCAGCTGAAGACCCACTACAGACGAACACTTGAAACACACATTTTCAAACATGACAAACATGTATGAAGGAAGCTTTTTATAGTCATGTGTAAGCTTTCCTTCTTTAAAAACAGGTTTTCYGGGCCTCCACCCTGTATGATTATATGATGTGCCTCAACTGGACTGGAAAAGTGTCAGGACTGGTCAGCAGGAGCAAAACACTTAAGCCTACATGAAGAAAGAGATACCAGATGATCAGAGAACTACACGTTCTAGTTTTTATGCCCATTCTGAAAAATTACATAAGAAAAAGGTGTTGAGAACAACTATATTTGATAAATATACACCTTTACTTTTACAATTAGAAGTTAAGGGTTTTACTGCATTTCATAGTTTTACGAAAAACAATGTGGGTCAATGTCATGTACGGATTTCCACTTTTGGAACAGAGAATGTCAGAAAACAGAGATGCTGGTGAAATATCAAACTGAATTTTCCAAATATTTGTTTTCTTGCAGCTTTCCTAAACCACCGAATAAGCTAAGATCTTACAAATGTGGTGCAACACCAATTCTTTTTAAAATTATTGCATGTCATTTATTTCCTTCACATTTTTTAACTTCTAATACAGATTTTATAAAATAAGAATGTAAACATCTTTAGTGTTTCATTGTTTTAAATCTGCCATTTTTTCTGTAACGACCAAGTTTAATTTATGCATTTTTTTTATCCATTATAATGTTAAGAACACACAAATAACCTGTGGCAAACTGGCACCAAAGGGGTAGATGAAAATAAAGCATATTTCCTGACTATAATCTAATATAATCCAATCTAAACACAACACTAATCAGTCATAACTGGTAAAGAAGAAAAACCAATGTCTGCTGGCATGAAAGTATAATTACAACGTGCCTAATCTAATTTAAGACCATCACTTCCTATAAACATGTTAAGCTTTTGTCAAGTCACTTTTAAAACACTACTTTGATTTTTGTTCTGCACGTTTAAAAATAAAGTTTGCCTCAAATTTGCTCAACAATCACATAGAAGTAATACTAGTGTTCTGGAAACAAAAAACCCTGGCTCATAAATGTAAGATGTATTCTTTTTCACATGGACGTTTCATATTTAAAAAAGAAAACAGCCAAAACAAAAACACAGCGGCAGATCAGTTGACAAATTGCATGTTTATTTTCGGTTGATGATAGAGGAGTTGGAGCGGGAATATTTGCCATTCCTGTTTCACCGTTTCCAACAAAGTGGGAACGTGTCCAGCCAACACAGCCACAGAGAGCCACCTGTGTCCGCAATGTCTCTTTCGTGTACAAAAATTGTGCCATCCCTTTCTCTTTCTACGAGTTCTTTAATTATCTCTATAGGTTTTGCTGTAACAGTTGCAAAGATGGCTGTACTTTCCAACAGCCTCGGCCAGCGGATTTCAGCAGAGAAGCTGAAATAAAATGAGTAGTTTGGTTAACCCACTTTTCCGCATAAACAAGTCACAACAAAGTTCTGACCAGTTACACAATTCTTGGCGTATACCCTTGCAAGAAAAAGTTTTCCAAAAAGCTTGTGCACAGAACCGGTTCTAAGAGATGGTGAGAACAAATAGTAATTTTCATCACACAACTACAAGAATCAGAACAAACAAATTGACATGTTGCAGGGATCAGTGTTAAGTCTGAGATTGTCAGAAACAGTTTGACAATTCACAACAGTAACCGTGGACTTAAGTTTGAATTACCATCACATCTTATATACTAATATAATACATGCTCATTCATTGTTCAACCAATTTCAGTCTACCAAGCCAGAAACCAGTTGACTTAGGAACTTGGCTTTCTTACACAATATTACTGGCATAAATGAAAACAGATGAAACTTGATACTGCATAGCGGTAACATTATGACCTCCGCACGCACAAATGCACCAGAACTTTATTCCTAATAAATGTCATGCTACTAGGTGCATCCCAAAATTGTAGTGGTTTGGGTGGGGGTCTTTTTTTGGGGGGAGGGGCGTTGGTTGACCTGATGAATAGCCCATCATCAGAGCTAAACAACAAAAGAAATCTGAAACTCCTATGTTGAATAATTTCTGAGTTATAAGCATTTTTTCATGTCCACACCCCACTTTTTCAGATAAATTGGAGGTCCGGGGGGTGGGGGGGCACTGATTGGTGGGCCTGATGGATAGAGCTTCATCAGAGCTAAACAACAAAAGAAATCTGAAGCTTTTATGTTGAACAGTTTCTGAGTTATAAGCATTTTTACATGTCCTAACACCCCCTTTTTGAAAGGAGCCCCCTCCTCAAATATGGGGTCTATCATAAAATCGTTGGCTGGTGCAGTGTAGGTCAGACTCATCTACAGTC
>NW_013952590.1:137048-138510 GCF_001266775.1 Austrofundulus limnaeus
TTTTCAGGACCCCACCTTGATGTTTTGGGACCCCACTTTGGGTCCCAACCCCAACTTTGGGAAACACTGTTAAGCTATAGACCTTCATGAAGCTCTAAAGCTCCCACTCAAAATATTTTCAACTGACAAAGCCCCCCTGATGGGAAGAGAAACATCTACTGTTTCAAAATAGAAGTCCAGTTATAATACCTTAAAAATATTGATTTATTTAATGCCTCTAACCTCATGAAAAGCTTCATCCTGATATTGAGGACATTTATTTTATACTAGTTGTCTTTTTTCAGATGAACTATTTTAAGTTTTTTAAGTATAATATATATTCATTAGTTTTTCAAAAAACTTCTTTATTCATAAGGTTCTACTAATCTTATACAGCTGGGAAATATTTAAATAAGCACAAAACTTGGGACTCAAGAGGTTAAAACTGGTGGGGCACAGCCCCACGTGGCCACCCCCACTTGTTGTGCCCCTGGTGACTGACAGGTGATGTTCCACAGTGAAATGACGAGCTGGAGCACTGCGCAGCTCTGTTAGATCTAGCTGGAAGACTTTTCAAATTSRTCTTCTGAGGTAAACAGCTGACTTGTTGTCAGGCTGAGCTTTATGGGAGAAGTTTTCTGTTTGAAGCAGCTCGGCCCTGTTAGAGCCGCTGCTCTGTGCRTCTCTCTGCTGGATGACAGAGACAAGAGATTTAATTTATGCAGCACTAAYAGGGACAAGGCATTTCTTATTTTGTGAATGTTTAGTTTTTAATAAGCGCCACTGTTTGTTTTAGCAGCCCTCCTAGGGTTATTGGGACTAATTTTTATGATCTCCGCTCTTCATCGTCAGCTCAGGTGGCGCCCTGCAGCGCAAATCAGCTGTGCGGTGTGATCGGCCCGACCCGTGCTGAGGAGAGGTAGAGAAGTCAGACAGACACACATACGCGACCGAAAACATTACCTCCTCGGCGGAGGTCATAAATTGTGCTGGCCTGGATAAAGGAGGTGGGATGCGATGTTACAGCTTCAGTAGCTGTTGTTGTGCGTTACTACAATCTTCGCTCATGGTCCGTCGGTCACTTTTTTTTCTGTGTAAATTTTGTTAATTTCCGTAAGCTTCATAAGAGCGGGTGGGTGGGGCTTTCAGTGCTGTTGTGTAATAATGCCGCAATATGTAATAATATAATAACATTCATTCATTATCTACACCCGTTTCTTCCTTTTCTAGGGTCACAGGGGTCACAGTGCAGTGAGAGGGGCAGGGTACACCCTGGACAGGTCACAAGTCCATCACAGGGGTGTTGCATCCTTAAGTTGGCCAATTCGTTTCTTTGCCCTTGAAGTTGATACATTTGTACTGCTCTGAGAAAGATGATTTTTTTTAATATTTATTCATGCTTTTTTAAACTACAAGTGGTTACAGCTGAATATTGTAGATCAGTGTTTCCCAAAGGTGGGGTCGGGACCCAAAGTGGGGTCCC
>NW_013952590.1:147040-149175 GCF_001266775.1 Austrofundulus limnaeus
GAATTGAACCGGAAGCCAATGAAGTTCTGCTAGGATTGGGGAGATGTGGGTGAATTTAGAGGCTCGAGTTAGGAGCCTTGCTGCCGAGTTTTGGACAAGCTGAAGATGATTTAACTGTTTCTGGTTAAGACAGGTGAACAAGCTGTTACAATAGTCTAAGCGGGTAGAAATGAAGGCATGAATTACCATTTCCAAGTCTAAAGTGGACAGCAGGGGCCGGAGTTTTGAGATATTACGGAGCTAAAAATARCAAGTGGRAACCAGGTTCTTTATGTGTTTATCTAGTGATAGATCTGAGTTAAGATTTACTCCCAGGTTGYRCACATTCTGCTGAACAGTTGAACTCAAAGAGCCGAGATGTTCTTTTATSTTAGRGATTTTATTTTCAGGGGCCAGGATCAGTGTCTCTGTCTTACTGAGGTTTAAAAGTAGCAAGTTGTCAGACAGCCACTGGTTAACTTTAGTGATACATTTTTTGACAAGTTTGGGTGACTAAGGAYAGTTTGTAAGAACTTAGGAAAAGTTTAGACAGTYYAAAATTTTGTTTGTCATTGTATTTCAKTGTAAAATCTTAAAAAATCAAAACACTTGWTWGTGCAAAAACCGTATATCCCATTGTYATGKACATGGGTAGATAAAATAAGTGATTAATCAATGCATTGCAATGTCGATTCAGAAAATCCTCTGATTCAATTCGATTCCCTRGCCAGTTGGTCATGTTTTTATRTTTGCATTTCATTTCTAGAACAAGTATTATTGTGCTACTGCTTCATTTTTCAGATATTTCATTTCTCAGAAATGATAATGTAAACCATTTCTGTTCATATGGGAAAGAAAATATCTAAAAATTATCCACAGGCAATCTAATGAAGCATTGGTAAACTTCTTTTTATGAAATTAATATTGAAGCATTTAAAGCAATATCGAATTGAAACTGAATCGAATTTCGAGGTGAACAATACCCAGCCCTAAGGTGGAAATAGCTTGCATTCATAGCAAATGTTATACAACGTACCAATACACAAAGTCAGAGAACATAATTTAAAACTGAGCCTCAAGTTTTGATGTATTTTTTGCACAAGCTTTTCTGAGGCATTTTTTGAATGAAACTGGAGCTTTTCTGCTGCTGTTCGGCCATTTGTGTACATGACAACAACCCTCATTCTCACTGAAACCAAAGGTTTCTGAATCCTGGTCTCAGAGTGGAGGTTTTCTGGACAATCCCTCGCAGAGGTGTGAATTACTTTGCAGGTGTAAAATCACACACACAGGCATCAGCAGCCAAACATATGTCTGCACTAACAGTTACAATACAAGGCAAAGAGCAGAGTTTTTTTTTTTATTGAGTTACTCACGACATGTTAGTGTATTCACCAGTTTGGATGTATCTGTGATCATGCTGACACCACATGTGAGGTGCCTGCAGCTGAGGCCAGCATCGGGTTAGCAGAAAATAATAAATAAGCTATTTTTCTCCCTCATTTCCTGTGCACATGTTCACAAAACACAACATACACCTTATCTTACAACACCCTCACTCAGCACATATGACAGTTTGGATCAAAATACAATCATTTTAAAGCAGCCGTTTCAACAGTTCACCATTTCCTACCTGTCACACTACTTCAGCAGATCCATGTAAACATGTTTTTAGTTTGTTTCTTTATTCGTCCCAATACATATTGAAATACTGAAAAAAACACTAAAGTTTCCAGAGATCACTCTTGTGCAAACAGGGCCTAAAGCTACAGGAGGAGTAGTGAATTGAAAACCATAAAGGAAACTGAAGAACAATGACTGACAGGTTACAGATTAGTTTTTGTTTACCTATGCAAATTTTGTAAACTTCCATAAACTTTGTAAGTGACATGCGGGTAACTGCATTATTATGAAACCAGTAGAAAACATGAAGAACTAGAAGCACTCGGAGAGTGCAAACCTCCACCCAAGACCAATTTCCCCCATCCTGCAATGGAGTATTTCACGGATACCGCCATCTTTGCCTAACGCAAAGCATCACGGTCCAGTTTGGGGGCAGATTTCTATTCTGTGTTCTAAGCCAGTGGTTCCCAAACTTTTTATCTTCTGACCCACAAAATATCCATGGCAAAAACTTGTGACCCCAAATATTACTG
>NW_013952590.1:151422-153603 GCF_001266775.1 Austrofundulus limnaeus
GGTTCGATCGAACCCAGTTTAAGAACCACTGATTTAAAGGGTAATAAAATAATTGCTGATGTAATATTTTCCCTATAATTATTACAAAAACACAAAATAAGTAAAAATAAGTATTTATATTTGTGTATAAGCTGTTTAGATTGTCAAAAAACCTGTGTTTTTAGGGTTATTAACAAAGTTTGTATACTCAGACCAGTAATACAGTATTTGGGGTCACAAGTTTTTGCCATGGATATTTTGTGGGTCAGAATATAAAAAGTTTGGGAACCACTGTTGTAGATAATATGTGGAAAATACTAAATTGAAAGCCATGAAAACATTTTGCTAAGTCATGATTAGCAAATAACATCAACTGAATCACTCTGTAACATGTTTGTCCGCCCCATACCACAAAGGCTTTTTCTTCCCTCTCTATTATATTATTATTGACAGAAAATTTTTACAAAATGTGTTCAAGGATTTTATTACATTTTGCTTCGATTATTACATAATGTGTTTTTAATACAGTTTCATTACATTTGAAGTCCAAATATTTGACATTGTTACACAATGCGGCTTTACACGTCTTTTTCCATTATGTTTTTACGAGTATAAACTGYTGTTTGCTGATCACTATCTCAGATGATACTGAATGTATCTGTCCTTCTGTTACACACACTCAAGTTAGAAAATGAAAAGATTTGTGACAATATTCAGTGGTGGTCTATGCCAACACAGTGAACCTCTGTATTCAAGCAGATGGAAACTCTACAACTCTACCAAAGACTCATTAAACCCATCTAAAGGCCCAGTTACACTACAATGTTTTGGACAACTTGCAAACTTATGACAAGTTTGTCCAACACTAAAGATGTCATGGCTGAAAATGGAATTTAAAAAAATCCACTGGAAGCCTCTTTTGGACCTATACATACTGTAATACTAACAATTAGACCAACATGAGTAAAAGAGTCATAAAATTTTCACAGGCTGGCATAATTTGTCTTAAATGTTATAGTAAGACAAATCCTCATTTATCTTCTTAATCATTAAATATCTGGGACACTTCTGTGCAACATATTTCCTTGTTGCCCTGAACTCAGTGCCTTCCTGATGTTGGTGTGTTTGAGTTTAAAGCAGCCAGCGGAGCGGAGATAGATTTTTATCTCCTTCGGTCGCATYGGTCACATTTTCCCAGGGGCCGTGTGAACGACTGTGCGCAGGGTGTTTCCAGATGACTGAGCCAAGCGTTTCCATTCCCTGCTGTGGTGAATTTTAGATGCACGCCGGCCAACATTTTATACTAACAGCA
The DNA here is from genome assembly GCF_001266775.1 of Austrofundulus limnaeus. Classification (NCBI taxonomy): domain Eukaryota; kingdom Metazoa; phylum Chordata; class Actinopteri; order Cyprinodontiformes; family Rivulidae; genus Austrofundulus; species Austrofundulus limnaeus. The sequence goes on from NW_013952590.1 coordinate 152,714, forward strand.
GCGCTACTGCCGCTGCTGCTGGGACGGCTCAACAAAGAGCAGGAAAGACAGCTAAAGGCTGYGCTCACACTGACAGGCCACCCCCCAGCAGAACACACACACTAATAATTACATGCAGTAATTCAAAGACACGCTCCTTGTTTTCAGTGGCTCGAAATGCCTGCAGCACAAAACCACCAGAGGAGGCTAGCAGGAAACTTCGACCCCCTCAGCTTCATCCCACAAGATGAGGTCATGGCAGAGGAAAGCATAAATCTCTTGCAAAGTCCCTCCAGAACAAGAAAACAAAAGTTTTGATCGGCTTTGTAAATAAAAATTTGGGAATGAGTTTACCTACGTAAACAACTAATGTGATTGAAAATAAGTAGCCAAAGTCCATGGAAGAGCTGATTTGGAAAGAGAAGTCCGACAATTTTGATCTATTGGTACGGTAATGTCAATACATTGCCCAGATTTGTTGAGTAAAGTATGCAGATAAAAAGACAACTTGCAAACTTAATGGTCAAGAAGGAGTTTTGCAAAGTGYTTAAATGTCAAGCTGTCTTTATGGCATTCCAACGCCCTATTTCAGGGGTGTCAAACTCCAGTCCTCAAGGGCCACTATCCTGCATGTTTCTGAGGTTTTTCTGCTCCAACCCACCTGATTTTGAAAGCTGTAAGAGTAACAGGTTTCTGCCCAATTTGAAGTGTTAATTCAATCACTGAATCAGGTGTGTTGGAGCTGTAAAACCTCTAAAACATGCAGGATAGCAGCCCTCAAGGACTGGAGTTTGACACCCTTGCCCTATTTGATCCCCAATTTTTTTTTTTGCTTACAAGTTGTCTAACTTTTTCTTTTTGCTTTCAAATTAAGCTGCAGGTTTACCCTTTATTTCCACCTAGACATCTTC
>NW_013952590.1:153613-158012 GCF_001266775.1 Austrofundulus limnaeus
TAAAGTATGCAGATAAAAAGACAACTTGCAAACTTAATGGTCAAGAAGGAGTTTTGCAAAGTGTTTAAATGTCAAGCTGTCTTTATGGCATTCCAACACCCAATTTTTTTTTGCTTACAGGTTGTCTAACTTTTTCTTTTTGCTTTCAAATTAAGCTGCAGGTTTACCCTTTATTTCCACCTAGACATCTTCCTAATTCTACGCAAGCTTGTCCATTTGTACCATATTGGTTTACCGACACAGATTTACAGCCAGCCTGACTTAGGTCTATCATTTGACTGCATCATTTGATGTCCACTCAATTTTACAAAGGCATGCCAACTACAGATGTCCCGATACCAGTTTTTCTCAAAACGAGTACTTTTACAAGTATTTCAGTTTGGGTACTCCCTGATACAAATAAAGAGTATGTAACGAGTTAGAATCAAACTTTAAAAATGTTTTATTTAGAACAAGGTGGCTTTCCTTCCTTCCTTATAGAAATCAAATATACAGCATGATATACTGTTGAAATATTTAAAAATAAAAACAACAAATAAGATTTTCTTTCATGAAACTGATGAATTCTCACTTGGAATATAAACTGTAAATAATTCAAATGAGGATCGATACTGATATCAGTTCTGGGTAAAGGGCATTTTGAACAAGTACAAGTACGGGTATCAGTATCGGTCCACAACTAATGCCAACCAAACCAACCAAAGGCAAAATATCCGGAGCCTTGAGGAACTCAGGGTGGACCCAGTCCATCCTCAGAGCCCTGCTGCTGCAGMGCTTTTTATCTACCTTGGGGACATCAGCAGCAGTTATAGATGGACTCCACTTCCTCCAATGAAGACCTGATAGTGGAACTGAGAAGGTCTTCAAAGTATTCTCTGTTCACTGCCTGATGAGATCACTGGTTGAAGTTACCAGGACCCCACCTTTATAATAATGTACAAAATTTTGATAAAGTGCTGCTTTCACTGCCTCCGTCACCTGCCAGTTTGCCAGAATCTTCCTGGAGCCATTCAATAGTCTATACCAAGGCCTCATTGAACTCCTTCCTTTCCAAGCCTTTGTCTCAGCAACAGCCAGGGCTGCAGCCTGCTTGGCCCACACTAATATCCTTCAACTGTTTCTAACAGCTAACAAGGCTCAATRGGGCTTCTTCTTCAGCTTGAAGCCACCCCCCCTCACATGGAGTGTCCACCACAGAATTTGAAGATGGCCGCCATGAGAAGAACCAACAACCTTGTRGCCACAGCTCAGGGAAGCTGCCTTAACAATGGACATGTGGAACATGACCCACTAAGACTCAATGTCCCCTACCTCTGCTGGRATATGGTTCAATCTCAACCGGGTCTCTTCTGACATCTTCACTCCACTATCTGGTCTAACTCACTATAAGTGGTGACTGGTTGACAGCTTAGCTCCTATCTTCACCCAACAGTCCAAAACATAAAGCTGCAGATCTGATGACACAACTATAAATGTTAGAACTGATCTGCAATATTTTTAAATTATTTTATTTTTTAATAACTCTTTGTTAAATGCAAATAAAATAACAATAAAAGAACCTTATAACCTATATTTTATTTTAAACTTAGCAAAGAGTACATTTTAAATCTGATTTGTAAATGCTGTTTGCAACAAAAAGAAAAGAAACTCTCAAGACACCACGTGAAAAACAAGTTATTCTAAGAATGTCCTATCAGTGAATCACCATCTCTCATTTCAAGGATTCCCATCCCACACACACACACACACACACACACACACACACACACACACACACACACACACACACACACACACACACACACACACACACACACACACACACACACACACACACACACACACACACACACACACACCCTCCTCATGCATCATTTCGGTCTCAAACTCGGCCCTGTCTGTGAAGTGGTTTCAGTCATCTGTCAACACTTGGGAGTTTTTTTTTTTCTTTGCAAAGCAGTGAATAAAGTAACAGGGACATGAACGCCTCTTTTCATGTGGGAACCCCACGGGAACTCTTTTTAGCGCGTTGGTGGGGGTGCAGAGAGGCGACCCTTTGACCTGCAGGTTTGAAAACTCAAATGCAGGATTAGAATACGTAGAGCTCCTTGTTCCCCCGATCCTGACAGCAGACAAACTTCAACCAGCAGTGTCGGATATTTGCTTTAGTTTTCTGACAACAAACGTTTATTGTCAAGAAAAAAAGAAAGATCTTTTATAGCAAATTACTTTAGATATTTATCAGCAGCTGCAAAACTCGGTGGATTTTACAGATACTGACCTAAAATSTGAGATCTATTCACAATTACACAAAACCTTGGATTAAAGTTTTGCTATGAAGTTTTTGGAGTCARCTCAATTTTGTGAATTCAAAGATGGCTGCAACAGCCAACTGAACACAAAGGCTGTGTCTCAACTCATGGGATACAGCCCACGTATTTGTCAGCCGCTTGTGTCACTGAGCTGTAGGCTAAACCCTAAAAACTTAGGCTGCGTCTGAGTATCCTATGTGGCCGACAATATCCCAGGAATCATTGTGTTTAGGGCTGCAACTAACGATTATTTCTCCACTATTTAATTGTTATGCATAAATAAGTAAATATTTGTCAAATAGCTTCAGTAAAATAAAATGAATGTACACAAAAATATACACAAATGTGTGCTATATCCTTGAAGGTCTCTTCATATTTTCTCTCCATGGTCTTTGTAAAATGTGTCCTTGAGGGAAGGGTGTAAGCTGAAATAAAGTCTGTCCTATTATAGTAACATATTTATCTTTGACCATGAACACTCTCATCATGTTAAGAATACTTTCAGTCAAGACAGCTGCTTATTACAATAATTAATAATCTATCTTTATTGATTAGTTATTGCAGCCCTAATTGCATTGTCAACAAACTAAACAGAAAACCAAAAATGAAAGGTGTTTAGTTCGWTTTTGGTTTTTATGGCTGAGTCTAGAAATATATCAATTACTGAAAAATTAGTTTTTAAATGTAAGTATGTTTAGCAACTTACCTGATGATTTTTTTTTTATTTGTTGCAATGAGATGTTGAATAAAATGCAATTACAAGTATTAATAACGGAGCTAAACCCTAATAATTAATGTTATTTATTTATTTACATGTAACATTTTTTTAATAATACTGAATTTTGTGAAGTTAAGCCCTGATGAATCTCAATTGTCCAGGCAGAAAAAAATGAGTAGGTCCACTGGAGGTGTTCTTCTTTGTTGAAAACATTGCATCAAAATGTTTTCAACTTTGCTTTGTTGAAAAGAAAACTTTAACAAAAAACTCACCCACCTAATCTATTTTTTTTTTAGTCTTGTGAAGTTGCACCTTCATGAAAAGACGGGTGAACACATGATAAAAAACATATCACCGTATGGTAACAAGGTGGTGTCTGGTCACGCAAACATGCATCATCCAAAGACTAGACCAGGGGTGGGCATCGAGGCGCAGCAGCCCTGCATGTTTTACTTGTTTCTCTGCTCCAACACACCTGATTTGACAGAACGAGTGATTATCAGGCTTGGAAGTAATTTAAGGACTAAATCATTGTTGGAGCAGGGAAAAAAGTAAAACATGCAGGGCTGCGGCCCTCGAGGACCAGGATTGCCCACCCCTGGACTAGACCGTCTCATTTCACAGCTGTTCCATGCAGCCTACAGGGGCGGCCTGTGGCCATGTTGGGTGAGGTCTATGTGGGCTGCATCCCCTGAATTGAGACATAGCTAATACATCTATTATTTCTATCAGTTTTAGAGTTAATGTGCTCAAATTTGGTATGGTAGTAGCTGAGAGTTAGTGTTCCTTTTTGCATAATACCTTGTCACAAAACCTTTGCAACAACTGCTGAAATCAACCCTCTTTGTCCATTAAGGCCCTGTCACACTAGACAACTTATGCCAACTTATGAATATTTTAAAGACATCTACGTTGAAGACGGAATTGAAAAAAAATCTACTGGAAGCTTCTTTTTGGCATGTACATAATGTAATTCGAACAAATTGATCAAATATACWACTTTTATTAGCAATTTAGACATGAAAAGATGTTTCATAGGTTGGCATGAATTGTCTAGTGTGACAGGGCCTTGAGGAAAATATCTCATGAACCAATAAACAGACTTCAATTAAAATTTTAGAAGGTTATCGTTGGGAGGTACGACTTCCAGTTTATAAATTATTTCAGTACAGCTAATTAACTTTAACAAACACTCAGATTTACAAATATTTTGGCTGAAAATTAACTAAGGGTGTAAACCACCAGCTTTATTATTTTCTAGTGATTTGTTTGGATAATGAGACAAGATTTTTTTTTTGTTTTTTTATTTCCCAAAGTCTGGCATGATATTTTGATTCAGTTCACAAGTCTGAGATCAATATTATATTAT
>NW_013952590.1:158426-165056 GCF_001266775.1 Austrofundulus limnaeus
TGTCTATGTAATGTTAGAATTTTCTGAGACAACGAATTTTGATTTTTCATTTTTTTCCCTTGTAAGAGGTTTTTATTTAATAGAATTTTTGGACAAAAAAAATCGCAATATATCGCCTTGCTTACAGTATCGCAATATATCGGGATATATCGTATCGTGACCCCTCTGTTATGATATGTATCGTATCGCCAAATTCTTGCCAATACACAGCCCTAGCCTCCAGGTGACTGATACTCACATCACATGGCTATCGTTGACACCTAATTAACACCGATTTCTTCACAAAAATGGCTTCTTTTACTCCTCTCTCAAACCAACGTTCCTCTCTATCAAGAATGAGAACTGAGATGCATCAGGACATTAAATTATTGTGTTCGATTGACATATGATGACGATATGGATCAGTGTTTTTGCCTTGATGTAACTGAATCAGTAACCTTTTAATCAATATATCAATGTGGATCGATGTACTTACAACCCCAGTAGTAACTGAGAGCAATCCACAACAAACGTTTTCATGTAATTGCAAATAATATCATTTTTAAAGTTCCAGTAAATTGGCTGCAACTCCATCATTTATCAACAAGATGATTTCAGTTGAACTTTGGYGTAAAATGTAGCAGAAGATATGCATTTATTCAAGGAATGCTCAGCCTTTAAGTTTAATTGCTTTTTAGACACTTTTAATTTTCTCTGCAGAGAAAAAGATGAGGGGGGGATCCTTGAATGTTGTTCTGCAAGGTACTGATCAGTGCTGTATTTTTCTACCTTTGCAGCAACAAAAAGAACCAGCAGTTAACTTTGGATGAATGAAAATGGACAGATGTGCAACATTCGTGCAAATATCTGTACACGCATTCAACCATTGCATTGCGAGCCTATTAGAATAAGTTTGCACGTGCCGTTTTTTACAGTTTKGGCCCACAGAAATGAGTTTATCCTTAATAAATAAGTGGAAATGTGKTCTAACTCACTTTGGTGATGATGAGCGGCTCTCCGTGCTCAAGCCCTCCTTTCAGCGTGAACCCCCAAGGCGCGCCCCCGCTCAGCTGGACCTGAATGTGGTGGAAGGAGACGAGCTGCTCCACGGTTTCCATGCTTTTGTCCCCGCCGCTCTTTTATTCGTTTTCTTCCCTCTCTGTCGGTTCGCAAGCCAGGCCGGGTCGTTTCGAGCTCAGCGGCGCCGGTACCGGAMCCTGCTGGGCCTCTCCATCACCATCGTAGCATCAGTAGCGAATGGATGGATGGTGGTGGCAGGACGGAGCGAACGCAGGGGAAAAAGAGGAGGGCAAAAAACTTTTAGCTTTGGTAAAGTTAGATGAAGCTACGCTTGTTACTTCCGGTAAAACGTTTGGCAAAAGTACACAAAACGCTATGTTTAGCCATATTTGCGCTCGAAATTACACCCGCAACTGTTTAGCTTCGACTACTTTTGTCGAAGTAGTTCTTTATAGCCTAAATAAAAACAATAAAGTACTTTTATTTTGGTAACGACAAGCTGTTTCYGCTGTTATCTTTACAAACTTGACGTAGCAGAAAATAAAAAAACTTCAGGGGAACTTTTCCCAAGCCAGGCCACCGGCTCCGCCCACTCTTCCAACAGCATGTTCTGATTGACAGAACTACTGACCAATAGTCGCGTTCTATTTAAAGGCGACAACCAATCAAATTAGCCACAAAAAAACATTTCTGCATCAGGCGGTACAGCCAAATTAACATTTCAAAAGAGAGTGGGCTTTTTGACTGTCCTCGCCTGAGAGTAAAAAAAAATGTCACTTTTGTTTGAGCTGCTTAAAAACCCTTTTAAACACTTTTCATTTTTAATTCATTTTTTCTACGCTTTTACACAGAATACCACTTCAAAATGGCCAAAATACCCTACCTTATTCTGTTCTGCAGTCTGACACACACATCTTGCGGTTTTTTTTTTAAAGCCAACAACATTTACAAACACATACCACACATTTCAAAACATTTGACAGTCTGCTGTTGTAATTGCCACATTAGGACACATGGGAACCACAAATATACACAGTCAGTGTGTTACACGAGCCAGACACAATACATCCATGCCAGCCCTGTTGCTGTGATGATCAGCTACAGTAACACAATGGGAGTTTATTTCTATAGTGGTGCAAAACTTAACATTCAAACAACCACATTAAAGATGAAAACASACAAAAGAAAAAGACAAAATAACTGCACAAAGCGCAATGGTTTCAAGGACACGTTAAAACAAGACAAAACAATCTCTCATTGTAAAATATACGTTTTCTACTTCCTAGTGGTGTAGTTTTTGGGTTTGTGGAACTATTATCTGAAATATCATATGTACAGGGTTCCGCATTGTGAAGCAGGTTCTACTTATTCTGGGTATCCTCTGATTATCTGGTTAAAAACAGACTGCTTTACCWTGAGTCSATTTCTTATCTTCAGCTTGACCTGTTCTAGAGAACAGACAGCATTCGCCAATCGAATGGTCAACCTCAGATCAACTTTGTTGTTGTCACAAAACTGCTTCATTTCTGTAATATTCTTTTGCCCAAGCACGGTAATATTACAGGTCATCGCAATAGTAGACTTTCATAACCTAACATAGCTCTCTATCAAAAAGAAAAAAATTGTGTAGGTCCTCTGGACGGGTTCTTCTCTAATGAAACGTTTCGTCTCTCCTCCAAGAGACTTCTTCAGTCTGAGAGTTTCAGGCAAAATTCAGGCTTTTAAGCCCTGCCTCCAGGTGACTGATACTCACATCACATGGCTATCGTTGACACCTAATTAACACTTATTGTTAACAGGGGGAGTGATACTGGCAATAGCAGCACTGTAGGAGGGGGACAACTGAAAACGGAGACCTCCACCTCTGTTTAATGATGGACGGTCTTTCTTCACAAAAATGGCTTCTTTTACTCCTCTCTCAAACCAACGTTCCTCTCTATCAAGAATGAGAACATCCTCATSTCTGAAAGAGTGACCGCTGGCCTGTAAATGAGTGAAAACTGCAGAGTTCTGGCCATTAGATGTAGCTCGTCTGTGTTGGGACATTCTTTTGAACAGTGGTTGCTTTGTTTCCCCGATGTATAACTGGTCGCAGTCCTCCTGGCACTTAACAGCATATACAACATTGCTCTGTTTGTGCCGGGGCACCGGATCTTTGGGGTGAACCAGCCTTTGCCGTAATGTGTTTTGGGGTTTGAAAGCYACTGGGACATCATGTTTAGAAAATAAACATCTCAGTTTCTCCGAAACACCCGCAACATACGGAATAACCACTGGTTTGGGTCTGGGTTTGGGGTCTTCATTTTCACCTGWAGGTTGCATGGAATCCTGTCTGTGTTTCCTGTCTGCTTTCAGGAAAGCCCAGTCAGGATAACCACACTGCTCCAGGGCCTGTCGTGTGTGTGATTTCTCTTTCTGCCTGGCTCCTGGGTTTGTAGGGACACTGTCTGCTCTGTGGTACAGAGTCCTGATCACTCCTAACTTGTGTTCCAGTGGGTGGTGGGAGTCAAAACGCAAATATTGGTCTATGTGGGTGGGCTTACGATATATGCCAGTTTCCAACCTAACTATGTTTGGTTGTGTTCTGTCTTCTTGTGAATGGGTGTCGAACTATAATTTCATTGTGCTTTGTACAATGACAATAAAAGTTTATCTTATCTCATTGTTGATATGAAGTCAATTCACTGGGTTATCTGGTATAAACCAAAATTTTTTTACAAACTCAATTACGTCTTCTACTGATCATTTGTGGTTGAGTCCCAGAAGACACAGGTCCAGGAGGAAAAACCCAGACATCACCCTCCCCAGCCACACTTTCACAGTTATTCCTGAAGGATCCCACGTTGTTCCCAGGTCAGAGAGGATATCCRTATAGAAAGTTCTGGTTTTATCTTGGGGTCTCTTCCCTGTCGGAAATGTCTGGAAAACCTCTAAATGACTGGGTGGGTCTGGGCGAATGACTTCCGCCAGGACCCACTGAAATTTTCTTCAGTGTCTGTCTCAAGAAAATGGACAAGTAAAGCAGAGCAGATGGCGAATCAACGTGAAAAGGAGGCGGACAAGTCCAGACACGTAACTTTTCATCCAGACCATAAGGGTTTGTTGTAGAGATGGGATAAGTGGCTCTTTGAAGGGATCCAACGAGTTACGTCATCAAGTCACATCGGTGGATGTCAAGCCCCWCCCCCTTTCCCTCTGAGCTGCTGTACTCCACCACTCTGCCTGTTTTCAAGAAAAAAACAAAGCAGGATTGATTGTCTCTGTGATTAAGGAGGAAAAACTAAATATACTATGAGGAATGGAAAAAAAACTACAAACTGCTCTTTATTGTTTGCAACGCGGTTCATTGTAAGGAGTCATTTAGCGATGTCTTTTTTCATTGCAGTATTTTTATGCTACGGTTTAATCATCTAGAGTCAAGGCTCTGCTGCTATTATTTTGTGTGTGAACAGCTTGGAAGAACCACTGCCTTAAATGTTATTAAATTGGAGGAAACAAACTTTTTTATGGAATCTTAAAAAAACAAAATGAGGAAAAAATGTTGAATCTGCAATCCCAAGGCCTGCAATATATTAKTGCCATGAAGAGATTTGAAGTAAAACATGTAAAGATGCCTATATGTAAATTATTGATCTTAAAATATTGTGAAAATGAGGAAAAATGTGTTTGATGTAAAAAAAAAAAGCTATATAGAAAATACAAAATAGTACATACAATGTGTAGTTTTGATCTTGTAGAATGCCCACCMCCTCTCAAACACACATTCATTGGTTCTTGGTGTGTTGTGGTGACACCTTGTGGATCACAATGTTATTGAAAATTTATACGGAAATTTAAAAAAATAATATTTTTAAAGGAATGCATATCCACCACCTTTCCCTGCTAGAGTTTTAGCCATTTTGGTCAAACCTTGAAAATAACATTATGTACAATTTCCTGCAGTATTGCAACACTTTGATCTTTTAGTACTAAGAGTATGTCCTGAATTTCCCAATAAAGGCTCTTTGTATTATGAATAAGTCTCACCTAATACCACCCCATATTTGAGCTCAAAATTGACTAATYAATRGTTAWTTTTGTGTTTCTAAAGYGKCTGAGCCCAATCAATTGTATATGTCAACACAGTGATAAAAGCTATTTTGTGGAAGTTTCATTAAAATCTGTTATAAATGGGGTGCGCGCGCATCCTGGGCGTCTTTTGGCTCCTCCCACAAACCCGAAAGGTTAATTGGGCCAGCGGTTAATTTGAGCAGGAAGAGCAGCGTAACTCCCAACATGGCGGCCAGCCGTCAGGTGCGCCTGTAAGTCACGCCCTCGGGACACGCGGACATGGATGGTTGCTAAACTATAGCCTCGTTGGTGGAGCTCGCTAGCACCAGAGGTTGTATAAAACCAACATGAGGGTGACCCGCGCCAAGCAGGCCCTACTGCGTGTCAGCGTCCTCACCTGTTTCATCTACCTGTTGTGTTGCACGTGCACCGGAGCGTCGGCAGGGCGGGAAACGGCCTCCCACCAGCCGAGGCGCAGCCGGCGGAGCCACCAGAGCGCCAAGCACCGAGGAGGCGCGCACCACCGGCCGCTCAGCGACGAGCAGAAAGCGGACCAGAACCTGCAGTTCATGCTCAGTTTGTACAAAAGCGCGGCGGAGCCGGACGGCAGACCCAAACAGCACCGGAAGTTCGGTTCCAACACGGTGCGCCTGCTGAGACCCGTGGCGTCTTCTGTGCATTATCTGCCCACTTCTGCAGGTGACAGACCCAGTTTACCTAATTATTTTAAACTTGTTACAACATAAATTTCGAGTGGAAACTTGTTTTTGGACTATAAAAAAAAACATTTATAAAATAGCCTCATGTATATTAGCTGACTTTGTCAACGCAGTTTTGTTCTAGAGCCTATAGGCCAAGGCTACTTTGCTACCATAAGTCCAACAAAAKTCTTTAATTGGTTTTTGACCTATAWTTTTTGGGCCTATATTTGATGTAACCTACTTTTTTAATGGTTAAAACATAGCTAATAAAGGCTCCAAATTTCCTTTTAATTTTTCTGATGAGGACTAAAGTTTCCCAATGCTGTTTCAAACATTTCAGCTTGACCCATGATTATTGCTGGTTACACCGAGGGTTTTTTAAAAAATCTTTGAGTAGTGGTTTTACAACTGTTCAAAATTGAAATTGTCATTGGTCATTTTTAAAAAGTTGGTTGGATTTCTGTAGATTTTGAGCAGGAGTGGAGTTAGGTGTTTTTGCCATGGTGTTTTTATGGGGGGTTGCATATATAAAGTATTCTGGATTTGAAAATGCATGATGGCCACTAGCCAATATCTAATTCCAAACAGCTTCTAGTCATCTGTTTTAAGATACTGAAGAAATGTTGAGCTGAAATTTTGTAAATAATGATCCAAACAAGCTGAATGCTTGTCTCAACTTATTATTCAGCCATTTTTAGACACATAAAGCTGACGGTTAGTGTAGAAGTAGCTGAAAATAAACCTTAGCAAATTATGCTAATCAAAAATTCAGTATTGTCACCACTAGAGCTGTGTATTGGCAAGAATTTGGCGATACGATACATATCATGACAGAGGGGTCACGATACGATATATCGCGATAAATTGCGATACTATAAGC
>NW_013952590.1:166407-170203 GCF_001266775.1 Austrofundulus limnaeus
ACTACTGTGCATGTGTGTCAAGGACAGAAAGGCAGATGTGGCAGTGGAAGGTGTCAAAGCAGTTTGGAGAGAAAAACAAAGTAAAGAAAACGATTAATCGATTATTAAATTAGTCATCGACTATTTTAATAATCGATTAATCGTGGAAGCCCTAATATACACATACAAAAAACAATTTTGGGACATTTTAAATTGATTTTGAATCTTTGTAAATGAAAATCACGATTCCAATTTAAAACTATTTTTTTGGTGCACCCCTAATCAGGACAATCTTTAACAAAATCTAAACGCAAATACAAAATCCAAGACCCCACTCATTTGTCAGTTATTTGTGGGTGGCACCGAGGTGACCAATCAAGTGCCAGAGGAGGCACTTTCTGCTCTGCCCCTGATCTGAAGACCCCCCCCCCACTTAATGGTTCACAACTCCCATGGGGTCCTGACCCTGTCTTTGGCACCCACTGCTCCAGACAGTAAAGTTCTAATTGTGCAGATTTACAAAATCATGCAGATTTTTAATTCAGGATTTACTCATTTTCATCACAAATGGTTTTAAGTTTAGCTGTCATTAAACTTATTAAACTGACTTCTACTCCTCATTTTCCTCATTTTGTCTTGGTTAAATGTAAGATGTGCACGCAGAAGTTTCAACCAATTGTTCTAAAAGGCTTGTTGATGGGAGGCAGCTGTAGCCTAGCTCAAACCATCAGAAATCTAGGTTTCAGATCTATACATATAATTTACTGCAGGCATGTAGAGCTTTTATGTATTTGTATTTTAACACTGAAATATTTTCAGAACTTTTATAAAATGYATCATTGTTGCAGTTATTAGTAGCTGAWAGGGGTGTAACAATACATCGATTCACATCGGTATGTCAATTTAAATTGTGATTTCATTTCATCAGGGCAAAATAAAGATATCGATGTCGTCATGTGCCTAATGTACATTATCATATGCCCATCTAATACAATCATTTATGTTGGAGCATATGCTATTGCATCAAATCAATYACATATTGCGATGGATCAAAATTGTATCGATTTTTTAGGACAAGCTTCTTTTTGTTTTTGTAATGGATTTGTATTTTTTACTCGTATCAGTGAACACACAGTAGTTTTGAGTATTGGGAAAAAAACTATTTATACTGCAAATAAAGTATTTATGTTRWAATTATGGTTCCACTTGCATCYRCCATGCAATCAKGTCAAAGGACTCTCCAAACCAAGCTCCCAGGCTGAGTTTCAACCCCAGCTGGCCCCTGGCTGGGCGATATGGCTGTAAAATGTATCACAATTTAAACATTTCATATCATCCATCCATTATCTAGACCCGCTTCTTCCTTTCAGAGTCACCGGGGTCACTGGTGCCCATATCCAACAGTCACAGTGTGAGGGGTGGGGTACACCCTGGACAGGTCGCAGGTCCATCAGCATTTCATATCAGTTATTAATAATTATTGATATTTTTTTGTTTTTTTTGTTATTCATTTGAAATGAGGACCTGGAGAAAAAAGGTACTCCACATGTTCCTCATCGTTAGCTGACCAGAGAGTGAGACAGTTGCTTAATGCCACCAACCTTGCTTAGCTGGGCTGTGAGGTCGAGCGCCTAAAGTTTTTCCTCTGCCTACATCCCCTAGAGCGTTGTGCAGTTCAGTGTAATTATATCGAATKTATTTTCTATAGATATTGATCATGTGTCTGTCACGATGTTATTTCTGAAGTTAATTGGTTTTGGTGTGTAAAAAATCTCCCTGAATGATTCCAATCTCTCGTCTTCCTCAGACCTCGTCTACACCTTCACAGTTCAGTTCAAACTCGACACTCTTCCCTCAGAGCAGCTCGTCAGAGCCTCCTTCATCCACCTGCGTTCCTCTCCCTCCGCCAAGGCGAGCGCCGCCCAGGCCGTGGAGCTGCCCCGCTGCCGGGCTCAGATCACCTCGCTGGGCGCAAAGAGCCTGGTCACCGTGGAGCCCGACGAGCAGTGGACCGAGACGGACATCACGGCACACGTCAGCGCTCACATCCTGCAGGGGAGGGACCAGAACGAAGAGGGCCACCTGACCCTCACGGTCCAGTACTGGTGTGCGAAACCTGGGCCCGCCGACGAGGACGGCAGCCCCTCGTGGTGGTGGACTCCCCTGTGGGGGAGAAGACAGTGGAGCAGTGAGTCTCACTTCGACACCCCMTCCCTCCTCCTGTATTTGGAGGAGGAGAGGGAGGTGAATGAGTGGATGGGGGACTTGCTCGGGGCTGACGAGGGAAACATCATAAAGCTGGTTGGCTGGTGGCACCCTTCGAATCACCGCCTTCGCCGCAGTTCCAAAGATGACCCGCCTTCGGAACCTAAAGACCTATTGTTGGACACTCTGAAAAACGCCCCGACCTCCTCCTCGTCTTTCTCCACCTCTCCGTCGTCCTCCATCGTCTCCGACATCCCCAACATCCCCAACTACAAACACAAGACTGGCGTCCCCAAGAACCGCTGCAAGCTCCACTCCTTCCGCCTGTCATTCGACGAGCTCGGCTGGGGTCATTACTTCATCGCCCCTCCGGTCTACAACCCTCGATACTGCCAGGGCGACTGCCCGCGGGTGCTCCACTACGGCTACCACTCCCCCAACCAYGCCATCATCCAGACGGTCATCAACGAGCTGGGCGTCGGCGACGTCCCTCCCCCGTCCTGCGTGCCGTACAAATACATGCCCATGAGYGTGTTGGTGGTGCACAAGAAGAAGGTGGAGTACAGGGAGCTGGAGGACATGGTCGCCGAGTCCTGCACGTGTCGTTAAAGACTCGAGGTGGGCCTGATGGACTCGGAACATGCTTAGCATTGATAAGAGACTGGTCCATGCAGATGTGACCGGTCATGTTTTTGATTCGAGCTAAGCATGATGAGCTTCAGGCTGGAAGGTGATGTGGTTTCAGATCTGCCAAAGTTGCTTCAGATCCAGTTTCTGTGTATTAATGGTTTTTGCATGTTTTTTTAAATCTGTTCTGTTTCACATCAGGGCTGCAGTTAAACCAAAAAAAAAAAAAGACCTTGATTTGTGCACAGAATGATCACTGGATATGTTGTCACTGTCTGAGGCCATGTACCTCTATAACAAAAAACAAAAGAATTTTTAACGAACAATGGGCCAAGAGAAATGGGCCTGCTTTGGCTCTAATGAATTACTGATTGCAATGTTTTTTGCCGTTTACAGATTGAACTTTTGCTGTTTAAATGTATTTATGTGCAAAGTCTCCTTAAGCTAACTTCTGCTGTGACTGGTGTGTCCTAAAGGAAAAGCTCTGTTGGATGTGACGGTGTTTAAATGCTCAAACAGGTGTTGCGATGAACATTTTTTTATTACAAGTGGAAAATGATTAATAAAATAAATAGCATGTTTTCTAAAGTCTTATCATTTGTCAGTTTTGTCAAAATGCAGAAATGTTTGCAAAGTTAAACATCAGTAAGGGAGATATAATGGTGCAACGCTTATCGAAAGCAATCTGATGACAGAATCATCATGTAAAATAGTGAACTGGTTTCTTCCCACAACTAAAGAGAAAGCAGAACCAGGCAAGTCTCAGTGATCACATCTCTTGCAAGGAAGGCAATCCAGTGTACGGGTTTCTGATTTGTAGGGGAAACCAGTGTACCTGGAGAAAACCCGCACAAGGAGAACATGCAAACTCCACACAAACACCCCAGGGGTCGGTTTTATAAAACTGGCGTACTCAAAATTTGAGCCCAGAAACTTGCGTATGCCACTTTTTTACGCCAAGGTTATGATTTATAAAATCCAAACT
>NW_013952590.1:171321-172597 GCF_001266775.1 Austrofundulus limnaeus
GTTTTATAAATCTGAATTTATTTATTTTTTTTGGCATACGCCACTTCTGCCTTTTGGCCGTACGTTCACTTTTAGTATGGTTTCCACACAATCCTTTATAAATGAGACCCCGGGTCTTATAGCAGGCACCTGGGGGGTACCAGGAGCTCAAAATAAGCTGTTTGGCAAAGATTTGGCAAAATTTTCATGTGTACAGCCCACATAATCAACTTTACTGCTTATCCCACAAATGCATGTTCCTTATAAATGTGGCACCATTTGAATGGGGAATTAACAAGCTTTGCTGCGTTTATGGCCAAGAAGTATTGTTAAATAATCTACCAAACACATTTCCTTACTTTTTGTGCTAAGTTTAAAGGGCATGTATTGTTTTGATGCCAGAAGGCTTAGAAATAATTCCATCATCACAAAACACAATTGGCTTTTGTACCATTGTCAAAACAAGTCACATTTTAAAATGCATTTTTTTTTTCCCCGAAGAGACTTGAGTTGGGCAGGACAAACAGGATTAGCACCACTATCTGACCTTGTACTACCGTACATGGTTTCACTTTAGGGAGGACCACCAGGGTGTGGGCATACATACTTCTGGTCCATTTTTACAGACTGGATTGTTTTATAGACAAAAACATTGTAACATGATGAGAACATGTAGCTGATTATTGCTGCAACACAGAACAATATGGAAGAATGAGGACCTGTACCYTGAATCCAGCTCAGCTCCCCCTCATTGACTGATGAACCATCTTCAAGACAAAGAACAGAACACATAGTCCAGAATGATGTGGTTTGGCTTTCAGAGAGCAGAATGGCAATTTATTTATAAAGCACATAAAAACAACAATTTGACCAAAGTGATTTAGAGTTCGGTCGAGTGTTTTCAGAGCCGGCTCTCAGCAWAGGCCAGGGGTCTGCAACCTGTGGCTCTGGGGCCACATGTGACTCTTTGGCCCCTCTGCAGTGGCTCTTTGAAAATATGTCCAAACATAACAATAATTTTTGGGGGGGTTGTATACCCACAACAGAAACCAAGTTATATGTAAATATGTGATCAATACTGGTACAAAAAGTAAAACATATTAGCTCATGCCAGCCTGTTGTTTTCTTAAATAATTAACTTCTTTCTGTGATCTTTCTCTCAAATCCATCAGAATTGCCTTTAAAGAATTTGGACTATATAATAATAAGAATTAGGGGAAAAATGCCTGAATAATTCAGTTGTACTAGTTTTTATGAAATTTGGTATAAACTATATACAATATTTTTCTTGTTTACA
>NW_013952590.1:173914-178092 GCF_001266775.1 Austrofundulus limnaeus
ACACTATATTAATTAAAATTAATTAATTATTTTAATTTATAATTTACCAACAGGTTTCTGCAGATCTTGTGGACATGATGAAGAACAGGAAAACAACACATGCAGGATGGTTGCCCAGAATTAAGGACTAATAACTAAATATAATTTTCCTTTTTATTATTACATGTGATAAAAAGTTCAGGGATGCAGTACAACTCTGATTCCAGCAGATGGTGGTCTTACACAGCTCTAACAGATTTGGTGAACCAAGTTCTGAAGTTGAACTTTGAAAAAAAAAAACTACTTTTATTTTTAACTAAATCTCAGTTTATTACAAAGATTAGAGAAGTAGTTCTTTTAAGGGATGTGCGTTGCCTACTACCTTTCCTGCAAATGTTGGACTAAGATTATTTTATAATGAGAAACGGAGTGAAATTTGTTCAACTTCAAGATGGGGTGTTGTGTGTTTTCCAGAAACATGGTTCAGTTCTGTCACAATCAAGTAATGATGTTACCTTCAGTTGCTATGAAAAGTCTGTCTATTTCAAAAATAAATTTGACTTTAAATTTGRCCTACCATTTCAGACGCTCCCATTTCAGCTTGTCTTCACAACAATGCTTTGGGGGAGGGGTGCTCTGTGGGGTGGAGCTTGGCTGCAGACTGAGCTCCAGGGAGGAGCTTTGGGTAAATAGATGGGGCTTTGTCCCAGCAAGTGTTTAGGCAGCTCCACATGGCTACCACAKGAGAGTCAAGGATTTCTCATGGGTATGTTTTTGATGAGGGAATGACATAACATGATATAATGTTCAAAAAATGTGGGTTTTGCATGATAACTCTCCTCTCCCCTTTAAAAACAATATTATACACAATTTTATGTAATATGCTCTGCTTATGTGTGGGGGATGTCTCAAATAGTACATCAAATTTTAGCACAAYATCTGTAAAACTGACTGAATTGTAGACATTTTTTTTGAGTGTCGGTAAGTTGTGACAACCATTTTGAATTGGGTTGGTACCAAACGTTTAGATGTACATCCAATGATTATTTTTTATAAGTCTTTTTTAATCAATAAAACCAGAATAAAATCATTAGGTCTTGGACACAGTTACCTTTTTTTTCCAAAATACTTTTATTCCACTTTTCATCCAGCCCTCTAAATGAATGTAACAGTACAGTACAACGATAAATTGGTTTGAAAGTGCAGCTCTACTCGTAACCCTACCAACCACCTGCTGTGTGCRTAGCTCTGCAGATGAGTTAAAGATGATTCTTAGTTTTGCAAAGTTTGGAAATAGATGTGCAAATAATAATAATAATAAAAATGCTGTGCAACTTAAAATTTAAACATCTGTTCCTCATGATACAGAGTTCGCATTGGAGGGGGGAGAGAAAAAGTTTAACTATTCAGGGTGGTAAATAATGTCAAGGCAACTGAAAAACAGGAGCAATAAAAAAAATGGGGAACATTTCTTACATTAAAACAGATGAAATAAATACAAAATCTGGTTAATTCATGCAGTACAGACAAGGAGTATGCAGACATTTAAAGCATCATATATAATGGTTTTAATCTAAAATTAATAAGCTTATGTAAAAAAATTGAATTTAAAATAAAAGCTAAGATCATTTTATGATGTTTAAGTAGCTTGAGCTTCAGTTCAATCCAACCTTTTCTGCTTTTCTTGTTGGCACCTCATCACCTGTGCTCCCAGAGTTTAAAAACACGACTCAGCAAAGATAAATCTACCGCTGTTCTTTGGTAACCAGAAGCCTGCTGATTACGTCACTGCCTCTYGTCTTTCCAAGCTTTAAATTCTTTCTGATAAAACGAAATGCACATGTGTTTGAAAACGGCCTACTTGTCTGTAAAATGTTAAGAATTTTTACTGCAGTCTAGTCGAGTGATAAGCTATCTGGTACAACACGAGACAGCGGAACAAAGCAAAGGTCAGGAGCTTCCTAGATGTTCTCTGTGCTTTCAGCTGATACCAACCTCTTCCATCTTTATCTGTTAGTAAAATAACCCAGTAATTATAAAAACACTTTTCTTTAAATCACAACGAATTTACTGGATTTAACCCAAGAATAGAGAAGCTACCAGTCTGGGTTAGTGTGGTCAGTACACGGGTCGATAAATGAGGAGATTGTTTAACAGAGTCCATTTCCTCATCTGTGGAATTTGGTTCAAGGCCAAAGTAAATCATTGTGTCCTTGGATGAGGGCTTAAAGCTAAAACTATTCTGGCATTTTGTAGACCATATTAAAAAAAATGTGTTCCAAATATGTTTTGGTTTAATTGGCTCAACACCGTCCTTTGTAAATAAATTATTTGACATTTTACACTGGAAGATGAAAATAAAAACATTTCCTTTTCTAGTCATCAGAACCCCTTCAGATTTTGTGTCGTGCACATGTGAACATTCTTGTTGGGCCGTGGGACATCTAATACTTGACCGGCTCTGATGAGGCTTGTTTATTAGTCGAGCAGTGTCCGTTCCTAAAGAAAGAGAGAAAAACCTCTTTAATGACGTCAAAAACCAGTACAATGTAAATTCACATAAAAGTGTCAGCAGACAAAAATAACTTAACATTTGATATGTGTAACATCCTGAGAATAGCAACAGCGTGGATTAGTTTGCGTTATACAAAGGTGTATAAATGTTCTTAACTAGAGCTACATCTAATCACGATGTAATGGTCCAATATTAAAGCATCATTGGACATAGTCTTTTCCATTTGATAAAGTTTTGTTATTTTGATTGAAGTTAGTTTTTGTTTGATTTGTTGGTAAATGAAAAAAAGTAACTTCATACTGAAACTTAACAAACAGCTTTTCTTTTTTCCAATAGTTCAGTGTATTTGGATTTAAGTTAAGGGAAGTTTCTCTCCGGGCTCCAAATGTTCGACCAGTCGGTGACTCAAAATTTGATGAAAGTAGACAAATATTCAGTGGCAGTCGCTAAATGTTTGGGACCAAGTGCCTAATTAGCTGGCCGGTTTTTAAAAATCGCTGTCTACAGTAGTTTTGCGTGCATGACTTGCCAAACTGTATTCTAGGCTGTATTGCATTGCCCAACTGTACCCGCCTTGGTCCATTTCGTACCCACATGCCAGCCATGTTTATGTATCTGATTTATTCTACTGAAATGCACTTTTGAAATGAAGATAGACAGATTTGGTGACAGGAAAGCACACATGGAGGAGTAAAATACAGCTCTAGCATTCTATAGATTTTTGATTGGATAAATGGCTCTTTGAAGGGATTCGGATCTTGAGGAACCGTTTGTTTCATAGAGCCATTCGGTTTTGATCAGTTAAGTCATCACATAGGGAAATACATCACCACGTACGCCGTACGTCACCATGTGTTCCGTCAAGCGGAAACCCCTCCCCACTCCCCCATGAGCCGCTGTACTCAACTGCTCTGCCTGTTTTCCACAAAAAAGCGAAGCGGGATGATTGTCCCCGTGATTAAGAATAAATTCCCGCAACTTGGTTCCTGTCGTTCATTGTAGGGATGCATTCAAAGATTTGTATCCTTCGTGAAGGTCACATCTCTAGAAACTGAACTGGAAGGGGCTTAACATAAGTTTGAAACAGCCATGACAATTGTAAGTATTTTTAGGGAAAGTTTACCAACAAATGAACATGTTCAACAAGACTACGATCCTCTGCGACTCGTGGAAAAACCAAGAACCCCTGCAAACATTTTGAGACAGTTTTGGGTCTCCCTCACAAATGCTCTTTATTAACTAGTTGCCCACTGAGATAACTTTAACAGTAAAATACAAATGTTTTTCTTTCTGTCTGATTACCTGCAGAGTCCTGTGGAGCATTCAAAGTTGTTTTGGCAGAAAGCTCCGGATGGTTTGCTGCTCATGATCCTCCACAGCGGGGTCATTCTGGCCATCCTTCTCAGAGTGTGTTCCCCTGCCGAGTCTGCACTCTGGACTGAGCTGGACTGGACCTGTGAGACCAACGGGCCTGCATGGGCCTGGTGAACCCACATGAAACACGGAGGGAACAAAAAACAGACATCAGTAAAGAACCAAGCAAAGAAAAAGCCTCCAACTCTGTAAGTACCGTATTTATTCAGGTATAATACAATCTCAAGTATTATACGATCATCATTTTTTGAGCTTAAAAAGCATTAGAAATCTAATTATCAATAACCCGTGTATGATACTACCCCCCCCC
>NW_013952590.1:178199-180274 GCF_001266775.1 Austrofundulus limnaeus
ACACACACACACACACACACTTTATGGATGGTTTTTAGGGTTAAATTTTTAGGATTATACATGATTAAATACAGTAATCTGCTGCCAGTCTTGTATAAAGTACCTCAAAGGGATAAAAGGTTCAAGTCTTTTACCATTAGATTATATTGGTAAAAGTTAAAGTATCTGATATTTACTGTAGTTAAGCATCAAAAATCAATTTTGGTTATAAAATGTACTCAAGTATTGAAACAACTGAGTAAAAGTGAGATGTTAGAATGTCAAAAATAACATTTATTGGGAGGCAATCTACCAAAACATTTCTGTAAATTCCACAATGACCATTATAAGTTATTTTAAAATGTTAACATTGAAAACTTTGGGATTCACTAAACTTCCAGTATTAGCTGATCACTCATCTACATACTCGGTTACATACATGTGATCCTGGAGTCTGATGTGATTTGTGTCATGTACAGATGAGATGTAAAATACAAACTAACATTGAGTCAGAACCGTAGATATTTATACTTCTCATCCAACCACAGTTAAATTCACTCTATCCATTCATTTGGGCATTTTTATTTACAAAATTTAAATGTGAGTAACAACTTTCTACTTCTTACCTTTTTTTAAAGAGTAAAACGTACAGAAAACTGTGTGGAAAAGTACAGAGGAAGTAAAACTTTGGCTGAAAAATAATCCAGTAAAGTTTAGATAACCAAATTTGTACTTCATGCACAAAGTATTTGTACTTTGTTACACCTTTCATTGATTGTTAYACAGTAAGTCCAAGTTCTAAATTTAACATTTGTCCCTTAAAATAAAAAATAAAAATTTTTTAAAATCAATATTTAAATGTGTATTATTTAAAAAGGAACACATTACTCACCTGCTGAGCCAGTATTAATACAGCAATGCATGTGACCACCAAGACTTTCCTTTGGGTGAAAAGGCTTTTCTGTTGCATCTTTATTTTTTTCTATTTATCTCTCAGAAACCTAGAAAACTGATCCAGCAGRTAGGGTTCCCTGATCTGTGGAGGACCTCCGATACCTTGACCAGCTGCGTTCAAGTGGAAGTAAAGTTCATGCAGGCGTATTTTTCCTTCCTCCCAGTCACAGGTTGACTGGAGAAGTCTGATCGGATCAGCCTGACTCAGCAAACTCAAAAGGGCTGGGCTCTGCCTTATATAGTAGGACCGGGATCTCGTTGGGGGGGGACGGACAGAGTCCCAGTCCAGGCTGTGTCATTCACCCCCACTTATCTCTGTCTCTCTGTCTTTATCTTTCTTATCTATGCCTATAACAGGGACATGATGCGTCTGCAGAAAACTGTCACTGCACCGCCAGACATCAAATATTTTCAGCTGGGTGGAAATGTTTTGGCTCAGAGGGGTTCGAGGGATAAAGACTTCTCAATAAGTCTCATGTTTTCACACGTTAGAGCCACACAGAGTGGACTTCCAATGTCCGAGGAAGGATCTGTGTTTTGGTGAATCCACKTGTTAAATCCTACGTTTTAATTTCACTGAGAAATGGAATTATCTCAKCTGATACATGAGCGCATGATCTCTGCATGTCAATATGTACATGCATAAGTCCTTTTAGAATATTTTGGCATTACGAAACTAGAGGACTAGTCTAAACATGTTGGGTTTTGATTTCTGCCTCGTGTTGTAATTTGATTGTTTTTTTAAAGTGGGGTGTATTATGCAAAATCAACTTTTTTGAGCATTACATCATGTTATAATGTCATTCTTTCATCAAAAACATACCCAGATTGTTGCTTTGACTCATGTATGCATGTTTAAAGGGATCCATGATTAGTTGTAACATATATTTTAACTGTAAAAATAAAGACTGTAAAAATACTGTAGACTGTTTAGTTTTTGTAAATTTTAAACTGAAATTTTAAAAATATATTACACGGACAGGGCCATTTTATTTACACGCAAAGCATTCTGGGTAAATGATGACGTGGATAGGTCCTCGGTGCAAGGCTGCCAGCGAGCTATATCCACCCTGAAGGTTAATCTTGGACAATATCTGATGATCGACTCTTTTAAATGAAACCAGAGAGCGTTGACAGAGAGG
>NW_013952590.1:180829-182877 GCF_001266775.1 Austrofundulus limnaeus
CACATTGAGGACCTATCAATGTCATCATTTACCCAGAATGCTTTGTGTGTAAATAAAATGGCTCCATCCATGTTCAAATATATTTTTAAAAATGATAAAAACTCAACAGCCTACAGTAYTTTTACAGTCTTTATTTTACAATTAAAATAAATGTTTATCAAATAAAGTCTAATGTTACAACTAATCGGGGATCCCTTTAAGAAATCATTATATCTCCTGTGGTAGCCATGTGGAGCTGGTACAAAGCCCTGCCTATTTACCCAAAGCTCCTCCCTGGAGCTCAGTCTGCAGCAAAGCTCCACAGATCACCCCTTCTCCGAAGCATTGTTGTGAAGACGTGCTAAAGTGGGAGGTTCTTAAAGAGACAGAGGCCAGTTTCAAGGCATTTAAATAGACTATAATGTAAAGTCAGTTTTATTTTTGATATATACAGAATTTCTATAACAATTGAAGGTAACATGGTTACTTGATTGTGGCATAGAATTGAACTATGTGCCTGGAAAACACATATCCCCCCCGTAAAGTAATTTTCCTGTCTGTACTACAGACTCAGTGTAGGAGTAAGGGTACTCTAATAATTTACTGCATTTTTCCCATCACACATGTGAGCACATGTGGAGCAGTGGGCTGCCACTGAAGGCCCCCGGAGAGCAGCTGAGGGCCCGAGAGCCTTGCTCAAGGGTCCATAGTGCGGCAAATGAGGATTTCTYGTCTTMATCTATATGGAAACAGCCAAAATGCCCCAAAATKTTGTAACTATGCCAGGCCTGTGTGTGGTGCTGTAACTCTGCTACAAAAATACACCACAAAACAGGACACAAGATTTGAAGCATAACCATAATAGGGGTGGGCAATACTGGGAATTTTGATATTGATTATTGGATCAAAATTGAAATTCCCAGTACTGCCCACCCCATTATAACATATAAATACGGGGCTAGTACTGCTAATAACAATACAGATACAGATACTTGTCATGTTCATTGAAAAAAATTGTTAAATTTTATTATGATGAAATGCAGGACAACAATTGTAGGTAAATAAAAACTCTTTATTAACTGAGTACAGCATTATAAAACAATGTAATAATACAAAAATAATAAATAATAACCATATTACCTTCTACTACACACAATTGTTTAAGATAAAAATCACTAGTGCAGTATCTATCTCACCACTCTAGTACTGATCCAATACCAATGCCCATCTTGTTATCAATACTATATTGTGGCTGTCTACTTGAGAAAACAAGGTAGGCGTTCAAGATTTTCTACTCAAACCTKTATWCAAAAACTTTAATTTGGGGGTCTTCTAAAACGCAGCTTCTACGTGGACACAAAGTTGAAATGTGAAAAGTACGTAGTGTAAGGAAATTCTCGGAAAGTAGATGGATATACATCTGCACCTCAAACACGACATAAAGCATAGATTATCAAAGAATCAAACTTTATCTGAACATTTCTAGGCTTAAAAAGACACGAGGGTGTGGATTAAGAGTCGCAACTCAGAGCTTTAATCTGGCTCTACTGCAAACAAGGGACATTCTTGAGAGGCCCCCTGAGATTAGGAGACTGACGGGAATCCTGGGCTAAGGAAACTCAGAACATCTGTGTCATGATTTATCGCCAAGCATGACTCATCTAGTGAAGCCTGACAGGCTGCGCAGACATGTCAGCTCAGAGAAAAGCAGCTTGACTCTGATGCGCAAGACAATAAAGTGAATGTGCAAAGGGTTGGTCCACATCATGTTGGGAACATGAAGTTCAGGGAGTCTTATTTCAGTTTTGTGAGTTTAAACTAGACTTCCAGTGAGATGTGTCCATCAGTCATGGAGCATGGAGTAAGGAGATAAGGGGCAAAGCACGGTATGGTTGGGAGAATAGCGGTAAACTGAACAAACAGTTTCAAGTAAAAAGCGTAGAGAAAATGCATCAAACCAAGGTCTGTGGGCCAAATGTGGCCCAGGAGAGCTTCAATCTTTAAATAATGAATGCTTCTGTAAAGCAAGCATTGACCATGGTTTAGGGTGTGTGTGTGTGTGTGTGTGT
>NW_013952590.1:183259-186770 GCF_001266775.1 Austrofundulus limnaeus
CTGTAGGGCAGTCCTACAGACTGTTGTTGAGGTACCTACAACAGGCTCTGGTCCTTTGAAGTGGGCTTGACTGCCAGCTTTTGAAAGTTAGTCAACTCTTTTGTTACCATTAATGCCAGTATGTCCTGGTACCCATTTAACAGTAACACTGTTATCTCTCCCCAGTTGGTTGACTGCTTCGTAACACTCCAAAGTTAGTAATGATGTGAAGTGTGGACCCTGGAGAGCTCTAATAGCAGCTTGGCTGTCAAGCATTGACCATAAACTACATCTCCCATAAYGCATGTTGATGACTTWACTCATAAAATGATGACATCCCACCACTAGATGRAGGTGTACACGGTTCAAAAGTARCCAGTAGCTGTGTAAAATCTCAGTTTCRCTGCATTTTCTCTGGCTACTTTTGCTGCGGCTCWGTTGTACTGGCCGTAAATTTAAAGTGGAACGCCCCTCCAATGGGAGATCACTGTTGGAAAGTGGGAGAGATGGTAGCTACTCCTCACAACTCAACAGTGAGAAAAACTCTCTTTCTTTTACTTTTAATAGTATTTCTGTATTATGTATTTCACATTCAGTCAGTCGTACACGTAGTACTTTTCCGTGTTAAAGAGAATGTGTTAAAACTGTTTCTATACAGGAAATATCAGGTAGAGCTCAGTTATTGTTTGTTAGCAGTGCTCTGCTGTAGCAACAAGATGAGGAACATGATGTTTTGTGTTTTACTGAAACTGAACACAAAACTTCACAGATAATTACAACTGGCCCCTTGAGGGCCACAGCGCTTTTGTGGCTCTCTGTGCAAATGAGTCTGACATCATTAAARTAATTACTTAATGAGTCTGACATCATTAAAGTAATTACTTAATGAGTTTGACATCATTAAAGTAATTACTTAATGAGTTTGACATCATTAAAGTAATTACTTAATGAGTTTGACATCATTAAAGTAATTACTTAATGAGATTGACATCATTAATGTAATTACTTAACGCACGTCTTCAACAGATAAACTTTTGTAGTCATTGTGATTCAAGGTGCTGCCATAGATAGGTTTGAAAACCTGTATAACTGTCATTTCTTTAGTTATAATCTGGTGTTATGAAAGCTGTTAAAGACATACTGTGATGACTGACAGATTTTTCACTTTTTTGTTTTGTTTGTTTTGTTTTCCAGGAACATTTCTAGCTTCCTTTATTGCTCTGTGTGCAGTAAAAACCTSAGATTAGAACAGTCTGCAGACCTGAGCCACTCGACACAGCCTGTGCACTGTTATCTGGTCAGTATGTAAAAAAAAAAAAAAAAGGCCAGACCACGCTGCACTGTTTGAACTTTGTACTTTATTGGACAAATGGATCGAATGAAGGCTTTCGACATGACCTCATCTGGCCCGTTTTCAGTTCCTGTGCAGATTGAGCTTCACTGAAAGGAGYTACCTAGATTGGGTAAAAGTCCTTAAGTAACCATATACTGTATAAAATTACTGCCACAATACTTTTCACCAGGGCTRTTTTGGTACTGGGCATGCATGCTAGGCTAAAATGTCTTTTTAGTTTTGATACTGGGAAGGATTCTGATGAAACTCTGCAGTCATTTCCAGTAACGCTCAGTGCAACCATTAGTACGTGCCAACTTGGCTGCGTAAGTTGCATTTTGTAAAGTTCAAGAATGCAGACATGAAAGAAATTATCTAATAAAAAGTTGAAGCTAAAAAAAAAAGATGAGAACAAAAATATTTAAGCATACATCTAAAAATATTTATGGTAAAAGGAGAAATTAGTTTACATTCTAACTCCAGGGTTTTGTGCATCAGGATAAAACACAAATGACCTGTTCTTTGTCAGGTCTTAAAATAATTTAAATTTTATCTTCAATATGTCCTCAAAAACACACAGGATTTCACACCGTGTAGTTAACAAAAAGAAAGCTGGAATGGAAAAGATGTAAAAAATTACTTAAATTCTTCATTTTAGCAGCAATAACTCTTAGGATTGTTTTCTCTCTGACTTTATTGATCTCTCACAAGGATGTGGAGAGATTTAGCCCATTCTTCTTTACAACATTGACTCAAATCATTGAGGTTTGCTGCTGTGCAGCCCAGGAAGTCTCACCACAGCTTTCAAGCTGAAGCCTGGAGTTTGGACTGGACTGTTGCAACATGTCAACTCTTTTCTGTTTCAGCCGTTCTGTTTAGATTTGCTGTGTTTGGGATCATTGTCCTGCTGCATGACAGCCGAACTTCAGCTGTTGGACACATGGCCTCACATGTCACTGTAGAAACTAAAAAAAAAAAAAAAAAACAAGTTCAGGGTCGACTCAGTGACTGCATAACTAACCATCACCCCTCCACCACTGTGCTTGAAAGTTGGTTTGAGCGATTTGTGCTGGCATGCTGTGTTTAACATGCTGCTGTGCATTATGGGTAAATGTATCACACCGGTYATCATTGTTAAGTTCAAGTTCAAGTTTATTTATATAGCGCCAAGTCACAACATACGTTGTCTCAGGGCACTGTACATAAAAAGAACAATCTAAAGAARAAACCAGCAGATTGTGTTGAATCACTTCATCACAGTCTCCCATCCAGAGCAGACGATGGAGAGGAAAAACTCCCTGCTAATCAGGAAGAAACCTCCAGCAGAACCAGGCTCAGGACATGTTAAAGGACATGCTGTGATTCATCAGATGAAACTTTATAAATGTAAGTTATGTTGCCGTGTTCCTTTTACAGAGAAGAGACTTTTTCCAGACAACACTTACCAACAAGACAGAATACTTCTGCTATTTTCTAATTGTAATGTTATAAAATTTCACTTTTAACCTTGTGAGATGGAGTTCTCAAGGTTTATTTATTTTTTATTTTTTWGTCATTTCTCTGAGCATTGCATGGTCTGTCCTTGGGGTGAACTTCCTGGGATGTCCGCTCTGAGAAAGACTGACTTAAATGTGTCCACTTATGGTGGTCTTAGAAAATATAAGACTATCTATTCAATGTGCTTGTAGCAGAGAGTCAGTTACAACTTATGCTCCAAGTACAACTCATCGTGGATAATCTTTGCTCAAAACCTTTGCATAGTTTGAGTTAACCTTGTTTGTCTGTTAACAAAATAACAATAAACGAACATGCAATAGTAGTAGGGTTGCTTCAGTGCTTATGAACCCTTATTGAGTATACAAGGACAGTGTACAACCCAAACCCTAACTATATATGGACTATACCTTTAATAAGTATTATTTTCAGTATGAAGGTCTCTGTTTGTTTTCTGTAAAGCTGAGGCTCAGGTCAAACAAAACTTTAGATGAATCGATCAAAGTGTAGAAAATGTTCTTGATTCCAAGTATTATGTTCAAAAACAGATACAAAGTAAGCACAAAAATTCCCAGTTGTTTGTCTTGGTTGTTGACTCATTTCATGATCTACAACACGCACACACACACAGATGTTTGCACAGTTATTCATTTGGGGACATTCCATTGACTTCCATTACATTTCTACAGCCTAACCCTGACCACA
>NW_013952590.1:188765-191883 GCF_001266775.1 Austrofundulus limnaeus
ATGAATTTTGTAGGCCCCGTTGTAGAGCCTAACTATGGGTTCTAAGATTTCAATAATAATACTGCACTACTGTTAGTTTTACAGTACTGATGTGTTACTCTTGTTAGTTTTACAGTGTTTTAACTTTGGAACATGAAAAGATATGTTGCCTGTGAGTCAGTGTTTAAAAGATAAATAATTTACACTGTATAAAATTTGGACCTACACACAGCCTAGTGAGGACCCCTCTTATGGGGGCAAAAGCCCGGTCCATGTTTTGTGGAATATTGTTGGTGGGTCAGGGGTTAGGGTTAGGGTTAAGGTGTGAATTGAGTTTGGTTTAGGTATAGGGTAAGTAAGTACTGGGGTGGTCGGGTTTAGTGTTATGGTCAGAGTTAAGCAATGGAAATGACCAGTAAATAAATAGAAATCAATTCAAAGGMCCCATGAGGATAGAAGAACAAATGTGTGTGCGTTTACATCAGCCAGAGTAGATTAAGAAGACAAGGACAAACTTCCACACTCAGATACACACACACAGTCCCTGAAGGAAACAGCCAGGGAGGTCAGAGAAAGACCAGCAGACTTCCAGTCACTCAGTAATAAAACATTCCTGTAAAAGATGAGTACCATTGATCCTCAGGCAAAATAAGAACAAACAGCAGGTTTATGCTTAAATTAAAACTTTCTGACTCACAAATGTCCTCATTAAATGTGTCTTTACTGTAACTAATGTAACTGGATTTGTTTAACAAGCTTTATGTAAGTATCACTTAGCTCAGATATTCATGTGAATGTAGAAAAGTACAAGTATCTTATCATACAGTTACTTAAAGTATTAAAGTATCTGTCATTTAATGTACTTAAATGTCAAAAGTAAATTTGTTATAAAATGTATAGTATTAAGCATAACCGCTGCTCCACCATGCTCATCACCCCATCTCACAGTAAGTACTGAGTCCGTTTTGGTCCCTGTTTGAGACCGTTTCACAATAAGGGTACCCTAATAAATTACTAATATGTACAAGTGCAGTTAATAAATCAGCTGTAAACACTTAATAATTATGATGCTATAGATAAACGGAGATAAACTAACATTTATCTTGTAAAATAGTGAGCCAGCCTTTATTAGTGCTCTCCATCCACTCTATTTACAAGTTTTCTTCACCATTTCCAGTTTTATAAATCAAACATGTGTCAGCAAAGTACCTGCTTGTAATCACTGTGAGCATTTGTGGAAACAAAGCTTGTTTTGATGTACATGCAGACGACACAGTCATTTACAGTCACATCCCCACTGAATCAGGCTGCTGAAGTTGGTCAGGAAATGTTGAGAAAGGTATGTTGAAACTGTAGCGTCAAATTTAACCAGACTAAATTTATGACAGTGACTCAGAATGATAATTTACATCTTTTAAAGTGAGAGTTTGTGTGAAAGTTTTGAACAATGAATATTTTGTTAAAGATAGCATACTTAGAAAGTTGTACAGTTTGTCCAGAAATTAGATAATGACATACTGAATTCTATCCCAGCTGGCAAAAAAAAAAAATGTTCTCCTTAAATGCCCATTTTTGAACTGCCACATGCAAACTCCACTTGTCAGTCATTTAGGGGTGGCCATTCAGATGCCTGGGGAGGCAAGTGCCACCTTGGCCACCACTCTGGCTTTGCCCGTTTCTGTCAGTTTTCATTGGATATATGACAACATTATTTTGGCAGAAATATAATTTACCTTCCAGAATTGCCATACAGCACGGCACAGTTTCAGCTAGCTGCCGCAGCTGCTTTTTAACAAATAACCATAAAATTATATGTAAAAAAAATTGTTTAATGCAAAATAAACAGTAAGGTAAAGATCTATAAACTAGTGTTTACAAGAACCGCTAWAAAATTTGTGATTGGAGGTAATTTATGATGCAGAAATCACTTCGACTCGCAGAATAACCCAACAGCCAAAACTTAAAATCAACCTGGGATTATTCAAACACTAAAACAAAGCCTTACTGTAAATTGCAGTGATGCAAGTTATCGTTTGAAAGAAAAATGTTAGTATTGTTTATCTTTGCTTACTTTTGAACGCACAGAATAAATAACTGGTTCTGCACGAAAGCAGGCTGGAAACTACAAACAGCTGGATGTGAAACAGCTTGCTCAGCAGATTTCTGGTGAAACATTCACATAAAAGTGCCATATTGATTCCATTTGGCTTTTTGGTGACTCATACATACAGTGTCTATAAAAAAATTACCCCCCCCCCCCCAACCCACCTCCTGGATGTTTTATCATTTTATAGCCATTAAAAATCAGTCAGAGGCTTTTTGACAAAAGGAAAAAAAAGAAAAACTATTTTCAGTGTCAAACAAATTTCTACAGATCAACCATGAGCAAACTTTTTCAAGTCAAACACCTTTTTCTATCGGATTTCAATCTGGGCTTTGATTTGGCCACTCCTTTCATCTTTTTGTCTTTAAATCGTTTCTGTATCCATGTGTGCATCAGGTCTTTGTCTTGCTGGAAAACAAATTATCTCTCAGCCTGTAGTAATTTTGCATCAGATAGTTCTCCAGGATTTCCTAATATTTTGCTGTATTCAATTAACCCTCTATCTCAGGGGTGTCAAACCTAGTTACACAAGAGGGCCAAAATTCAAAGAATGGTCCAAGCCAAGGCCCAATCTGTCAATATTCACTGAGAGATAATACTGGTTTTAGTATTTTTCTCTCTTTTTAAATACTGGTTTTAACTGTTATATCAACACTGTGACGTGTCCAGTGGACAATCCCGGATGAGCCCCCAAATATTCTACTGTCCAAATGTCTAGGATTACTTTGAACACATAACATATAGAGTCCAGATCATTTTAACATTCAACTCTGTTGAATTAGACAGTCTTTTTAAAAGGGGTGAATAATTATGCTATTACATATTTCTATTTTATTGCCATTGCTTTGTTTAGATTTTATTTTATTTTGTCCTTTAAGGTTTTTAGATTTTTTTTATTTAGTAAAAACATCCCATTTAAATTGAGTACGACTGATTTACAACAGCAGTAAAAGGTTAAAATACTTAAAGGGGGTTTATAAACATAGTAACGTCTGCTGCAGGATAATAATAATAATAATAATAATAATAATAATA
>NW_013952590.1:194947-196023 GCF_001266775.1 Austrofundulus limnaeus
CACTTTTCCTGAAGATAGAAGAGTTTGTTGAATCTGACGTGACATGTTCGTACGAACCCTTTTGTACGAACAAAAGTAAGAGAAATTTAGGATAAAAATACGAACATGTTCTTGCATGAGGCCCAGTGTTTTATCACATCCGCTTATAAACACGCCATGTTGTCCTATTCTTACCTTATCCCATTTAAATACACAAATCTATCAAAACATTAGCTAATGACTTAACCTAACAAGATTCAATACCTAAATCAACTAAAAATATAAATTGTGGACAAATTTATTCTTAGCTGGATCTAATGCTAAACGTGTGGCTCCACCATTAAATTCTAAAGTTGATCAAATCTTGACATTTTTCTGTCTTTGGTAGAAGTTAATCTTTGATCTTGTTCTTTTGGGCACTACCTAAAGTTTGTGACCATAGGTGATGTTAGGAACATAGTAGGAAAGGTTTTGCCTTACAGCTCAGCTCCCTCTTCACTATGACAGAACAGTTCACAGTCTGCAAAACTGCAGTCTGCAAATCTGTCCATCAATCTCATGCTCCATTCTTTCCTCACTCGTGAACAAAACCCCAAGATACTTGAACCTCTCTACCCAGAGAGAGAAATCCACTCTTTTCCATCTGAGGTTGGGCACAAAACAGACACAAGTAAATTAATTATCCCCCCCGCCCCCTGTTGTTGGTTCCATTAACACAAAAGATTGTCTGAAAAAAGGATGTTTGACAAAAATAGACAAAAATAAAAGAGGAGTTTCTATTTGTTAAAAATGACTTATAGTCTATCAGGTAATGGGTTGGTAGAACTTGACAACTCTGTTCAGAATCCAAACTTCAACACATTCTGAAGGATTAACAGTCAGCTGAAAAGTCTAAAACCCTCCAAAGCGGAATGAAACAGTGTTCAAATTACCTTTTATTAGATAATAACTCTGCCAACAGAGCCTGATGTCATAGCAACATTTTATAATGTGTTTACTGTTCCTTCATACAGCGGGTAAAATAAGTATTGAACACGTCACCATTTTTCTCAGTAAATATATTACTAGAGGTGCTAATGACATGAAATTTTCACCAG
>NW_013952590.1:197718-198741 GCF_001266775.1 Austrofundulus limnaeus
CTGGTGAAAATTTCATGTCATTAGCACCTCTAGTAATATATTTACTGAGAAAAATGTTGACGTGTTCAATACTTATTTTACCCGCTGTATCTTTAGCTGACAGACCGGTGCTCCTGTGGCCTGATGTTGAACTTGGACTCTTCCTCTCCTGTCTGGTCAGAAGTCATCTGGCTCTCTTCATTTGCACACATTGTTCTTCCTTAAGTCAAGTCTGCCACAGTAATTAAACGTCTGTGTTAAAAAAGGGAACTCTGCCTTGTTTACTGGCTGTGTTTGGAATTCACCAGGCAGATTATGTAACTGTTGAAGTAGTATAAAGTGCATGATGAAGTCACATAMCTGTCCCTGCTTTCATCATTGTTGGTTGTTCTTAATGTTGTGTTCCTTTTCCAGCTATCTTTTCTATTGTTTTTATTTCTGGGTGGGTTACTGAGCAGACACCTCCCTCTATGGCTCAAGTGGTTGTACCTGGAACCTAACGAAGCACCTGATGGAACAAGCAGAGCACCTGTTTAAAGGCTAAGTTGGAACAAAAGGAACCCGGTGGGATGGTCTGCACTGAGATGACAATTTATTCTGTTTTGAACATCATGTGGATGCATTATATTTTGTAATTGTATATTAAATTACGAGGCTTTTTATTAAAGATAAAAAAATCCCTTCATTTCCCACAGATAGTATCCATGTGTTCCACAGATCCCTATTCCCACCAGTGCACACATTCCCCAGTACTGTATGTTTCCCTGATCCCTGTGTGATTCCCAGTACCTATGTTCTCCTGATCCCTGTGTAGTTCCCAGTACCTATGTTCCCCTGCTCCCTGTGTAGTTCCCAGTATCTATGTTCTCCTGCTCCCTGTGTAGTTCCCAGTACCTATGTTCCCCTGCTCCCTTTCCCAGTACCTATGTTCCCCTGCTCCTGGCATAGTTCCCAGTACCTATGTTCCCCTGCTCCCTGTGTAGTTCCCAGTACCTATGTTCCCCTGCTCCCTGTGTAGTTCCCAGTACCTATGTTCCCCTGCTC
>NW_013952590.1:199620-201106 GCF_001266775.1 Austrofundulus limnaeus
TGTTCCCCTGCTCCCTGTGTAGTTCCCAGTACCTACTGGATGTTCCCCTGATCCTTGTGTAGTTCCCAGTACCTATGTTCCCCTGCTCCCTGTGTAGTTCCCAGTACCTATGTTCCCCTGCTCCCTGTGTAGTTCCCAGTACCTATGTTCCCCTGCTCCCTGTGTAGTTCCCAGTACCTACTGGATGTTCCCCTGATCCCTGTGTAGTTCCCAGTACATATAAAACAAGTTTAACAAGTAGAAAAACAAGGTTTTCTTTTTCATTAAGTCAGTTGTGTTCATGATGTTTAAAAAGTGTGGGGGAGAAGCACCCATAAACAACCAATTTTGATCATTTTATTATAGAACCACTTTCCAAAACAGCAACAACCAGCTTGTTCAGAGGACAGCAACACCTATTCAGCCATGTTTGTAGTTCACATGGAATTGGTTTAAATAATAAGTTGTGTCAGCTTATTGTTRTACATTTAAACATGATGATCAGCCATGTTCTCTTATATTCAGTTTATTCATTTCTCAGCATTTTATCAGCTTAAACAACCATGATTTCACTGATCCTCTTATTTTAATTCTACATTTACATTGTTACATTCCAATACTGGTTAGTCACAAATGWTTTTTTTTAAATCCCACAATTTAAAGTTTGCTCCTACTGACTATAAAAAAGCATTACAGTATTTAAGAGCAGTTAAGTCATTTGAAACAATCTTTAAATCGCAGCCTCTTTAAGACATTTCTGGCACGTCAGCTCTCCTGCTCCCATAGCTTTCATCTAAAAGCTAGAAAAATAAATACAAGATACATGTTGATTAGATTTTACATTGTACATTGTAGGCCACATCGTGGTAAACTGAAGGCRTAGAGGGTGATTTACTACTGTGCTGTGTGGTAGTAAATTAGAATTAGTTCAACATCTTGTAAAGACTGAAATAGAATATAAAGAATTATTAACTGAGGATAGAGKATTTGGAATAAATTAGTGGTTTTACGTGCTGTTAGTTGGTGCAAAGTCTTGCTTTGTCAGATCATGACAACCGGTTACATTCATTTAGTCAAAATTATGCGAACTATGGAAGCAAATTAATGCCACCACAGCAAAAATAAAATAAACCTGTACCATCTAAGAACATTTAGGGTTTATAGTTTAAACAATCTTTTCTCTTTGCAACATTATCTTCTTGTCTTTACAATTTTTTTTCGCATTAAAATAACAATGCACGTGGTATAATATACGTACTTACGTAGTAAGATAAAAAAAAAAATCTTATTGCGACAATTTTGTTTATGTGCCAACATTGTTTAAACATAAGAAATATGATTGAATACACCAAGTTGTATTGTGAAAACATGCTACATGAAAAATATATTGAACTAAAACTTTTAATGTAATGTTTCAATTTGATTTTGATTTTTTTAATGGGGTGGCAGCTAAATGCTTTCATTGTTTTAAGGAGGGTAAAACAAACAAAAAAATACAGTAAAAAAA
>NW_013952590.1:201116-224253 GCF_001266775.1 Austrofundulus limnaeus
ATTAGCTCAAACAGCCCTGGAGTAAGTGCTGCAAATAAAACGTTCTGCCCCAGAGGATAATTTTACTCATCTCTGACAGAGGAGGCCCATTTTTATGTATTTTTTAAATAAAAATTCTTTCTTCTCATCGAAATTCCACATAAAAAGCCCTTTTCTATTAAAACCACCTGACGTAGCTTTGAATTTTCACTGCCTGCTTTGTTTCACTTTTAATTTTTTTAATCAAACATTAACATAGGTCCAAGCTTTTAAATGCACGACGATGCTCCTGATAATATCAATATCTGGATCGAGCCATGAAATCAAGTTAATTATGTAAAAGTTGGATGAAGAGACAGGATCATTCAGACTGAGGTCCCTTTAAAAAACAGTGGGTATGTATCTGATGAGAATGAAAGAGGTTCAACTGAGATGAAATTATGACTGTAAATGTGTAGAGAAGTCAAGGATTAATAAAAATATATTTCAGTACCAAATTTAAAACAGTACTGCTGTTACTTAAAGTACATGCAAATCCTTTAAATACAAAAAGTCAAAGAAAACATCTTTAGGTTTAAGAAACTTGACATGATGCACTATTTTACCCATTTTGTCTCATATTTCCTTCTGAACTTGGCTTGGTCAAGTGAAACAGGAAGTGACATCAAAGGGGAACTTTCTGGTCTTTGTTTATTAAAACAAAATTATTTGAACTCCGAACTCTTCATCTTTCAAAACAATCTAAAGGAAACATCAGATTCTTCTCTAGTCTGTGTTGTCAACGCTCTGTTTACATGCCGACACTCCCCTTTGACATCACTTCCTGTTTCTTCACATGCAAATATCTGAACAACTGTTCATCTGAACAGTGTAAATTTTTATTTTTGCAGTGTTAATGTCATCTTTCCAAAAATGTATTCCTATTTATTACAAAAATTTGCTGCCACAGGCACTAGTTAAATTCAGCTAAATGTACTTGAAACTAAGAGAGAAAGTTATTTTCTCACAGGAAGTGTGCAAACACGTGTTCAGGGGATCTCTCACCTCTCTGGTGGTTGAAGATGGAAGAACAAACCCCTCAATAGACAAACCATGACACTGCAACAAAACAACAAATAAAAACCATAATTGGAGGCGGTGTGCTGCTGACCAGGAAATGATTTAAAACTCTGGTCGTTCTCAGACCTTCTGCAGGATCTTCCACACTTTTTGGTAGAAACCGACCGGCACGCGGTTCAGCGCTCCGTCCAATCGCCTCCTGCGCAGCCACTGGCCGTGTCGCGTGTCTTTGGAAATCGGGAAGCTGTCAGGAAGATCGATGGATTCTGCAGTGGAGAGTCTGTACCTCTGAACAGCGATGGCGACAAAACCAAAAAGACAAACGACACAAAACAGAGAATTAGCGCCCTCCGCCTACTTTAAGTCACAGTGTGATCCTGTTAACTGAAGATCTGAGCGCTTTTCAATGGGAGGCTGACGCTTCTTTAAAAACCCACTCTCCTCTCATGAATTATTCCAGTCCTCGAGGAGTGAGGAGGGGGAAAAAAAAGATTCTGGGAAGCTCAAAGAAAACATGAAGAGGCATCCAACAAGAAAACGTGTCAAGGATGAAAAAAGTAACAAACTTCTTATTCGTGGATTACTTTTAATGTGTTCTCGTCTGTAGGAGGACGTAATGTAAACTAGACATCTGACAAAAACGTGGAAGCTGAAGGAAGGGAGCCAGCGCTCACACAGCCTGATTTCAGTACAGGTTTTAAGCCTCTCCCCCTCCACATAAACAGAGCATTGAACCATTCAGGGTTCAGGCTGTGGGTTTAAGCGTCGGCTACCGTAAGATTCCACCGGGGGCGCCTAAGCTTTATGAACTCTGAATATTTACGTTGTTTTATAAAAAAAAAACGGCAGTTCTTAAAAGGCTAGCTTGTTTGTTTTGAAGTGGGGTTCTGCAGAAAGGTTCTGAACAAATATCTTACTTAATAAYAGAGTTTAAGTTCGACAGATTGGGCATTTTTTTTTCTCCCAAAATTTTATAGTTTATCCAAATGAAGTTCTACAGACTATAGTCTGTTTCACAACAGTTCCAGGAGAAATACTATGATGAGCAAGAAGTGGTCCAAATTGCACAAAAAGTGTTACAGCTAGATGCTACTGTCATGATTAGCATGTGAAAATAATTATAGAATTCTCTATAAATAACCACAYAAATCAAAACTGGACTTTGTTTCAGTGGTGTAGCAACTCACTTCGGTCCTAGCTTCATTCGGACTAGCCATTAGGCCCAACACAATAACGAAATTTTGCCAGTCGATAAATTGTCAGAATTGTGCTAAGCTAATCAAACTAAGTACTKTTAGTTTTTTTTAAAGCTGATAATWAATTTTTGTCTATTTCTTTAAGCATTCAAACACTTTAGCATCACTAATAGTTGGATGGTACACCACTCCTCCAAAGTGAGGTTGTTTGCAGATCTATCTAGAACAGGTAAGATATTTGTTTGTTCGAATCATTCCATTGAAGCCCACCTTCAAATATCTGAACTTTAAGCTTAAAGTAACTGGTATTATAGAGAAATAGTTGCAGAGCGCTTTGTGTTCGAGTAAATTACATCTTTTTTGTTTGTTTGTACGGAGAAGAAGCTACAGGAAATCAGCATCCTTAGAGAGAAAAACGCAGCTACAGTTTGCAGCTTAGAGGAGGTTGCCTTAGAGATGAGGTCTCGGAGGTTTGTGCATGGCTCAACTCCTAAATGCTCTGTTAAAATGTAAAGTTACACACACACATGCAAGCACACACACACACGTCAGTGGGTTAAAGCTGTTCTCACACAGTCTAAGTGGTCAACAACACTCAGCACAAACACAGTAAACATGTGAAGCAGCCGTAACATTTTCCTCTGCTGWTTTATTTTGCTGAGACACGTCCGATTATTTTCTGCGCCCCGTGGCTTCTCACTGCACGGCGCACGCCCCGCTGGGCAGGAAGTCCTGCGCGTACACCGCCACGGCCTTGGTGAGGTAGGTCATGCTCCCAAAGCGCCCGCTGGGGGCGCTGTCGTACAGCAGCCTGCACACGCCTGTGGACGGGTCCTTCTCCAGGATGTGCTCTTCTGCTCCCAGGTCCTTCTGCGGGGGGGGGAGGGGAAGAGGGGAATGAACCAAAACAAATACATTTTTGAAAATCGATGCGGGTATTTGGGAGCGGCGCKCACCGACCTGGTCTTTGTAGAACATGTCGTTGGCCTGCTGGACGATCTTCTCCACGTGAATGATGGAGCCGATGCTGGGGATGTCCACATCTGCCAGCATGGTGAGGACCAGGATGGCCTCCACCAGCAGCTGTCGGTACTCAGGCTGAGGGACCCGGTTCAAAACGGTCTCCACGTGGACCGAGAACTTTATCTCCCCGGGGGTCATCTGACCATGAAAGGAAATAATAGATTTAGGGCAACAGACCATAAAAAAAAAGAGTAATATTTTTAAACTTCATAGGTGATGATTTTAGTATAAAATACAACATAAAGWACCTCTGATAAAAGTAAATTATCTCTACTGAAATAAAAAAATAAATAAATGTTCGTGCTAACACTTTGGATGAAAGCAGAGTTTCTCCTTCACGTTTTTACAATGTTAATCAGGGATATTCAACTGATGGCCCATGGGCCACATCCAGCCCATAGGTGACTTCCATCTGGCCACCCTCAATTTTTTTCGTACTAAATCTAATATAAAAATATATATTTTAAATCAATTGTAAGTTTAAAGTTTAAATTTATGATTTAATTTGAGGAACTGTGCCCCCCTGAGCAATTAGCTCAAACAGCCCTGGAGTAAGTGCTGCAAATAAAACGTTCTGCCCCAGAGGATGATTTTACTCATCTCTGACAGAGGATTTTTATGTTTTTTTCTAAATAAAAATTCTTTCTTCTCATCGAAATTCCACATAAAAAGCCCTTTTCTATTAAAACCACCTGACGTAGCTTTGAATTTTCACTGCCTGCTTTGTTTCACTTTTAATTTTTTTAATCAAACATTAACATAGGTCCAAGCTTTTAAATGCACGACGATGCTCCTGATAATATCAATATCTGGATCGAGCCATGAAATCAAGTTAATTATGTAAAAGTTGGATGAAGAGACAGGATCATTCAGACTGAGGTCCCTTTAAAAAACAGTGGGTATGTATCTGATGAGAATGAAAGAGGTTCAACTGAGATGAAATTATGACTGTAAATGTGTAGAGAAGTCAAGGATTAATAAAAATATATTTCAGTACCAAATTTAAAACAGTACTGCTGTTACTTAAAGTACATGCAAATCCTTTAAATACAAAAAGTCAAAGAAAACATCTTTAGGTTTAAGAAACTTGACATGATGCACTATTTTACCCATTTTGTCTCATATTTCCTTCTGAACTTGGCTTGGTCAAGTGAAACAGGAAGTGACATCAAAGGGGAACTTTCTGGTCTTTGTTTATTAAAACAAAATTATTTGAACTCCGAACTCTTCATCTTTCAAAACAATCTAAAGGAAACATCAGATTCTTCTCTAGTCTGTGTTGTCAACGCTCTGTTTACATGCCGACACTCCCCTTTGACATCACTTCCTGTTTCTTCACATGCAAATATCTGAACAACTGTTCATCTGAACAGTGTAAATTTTTATTTTTGCAGTGTTAATGTCATCTTTCCAAAAATGTATTCCTATTTATTACAAAAATTTGCTGCCACAGGCACTAGTTAAATTCAGCTAAATGTACTTGAAACTAAGAGAGAAAGTTATTTTCTCACAGGAAGTGTGCAAACACGTGTTCAGGGGATCTCTCACCTCTCTGGTGGTTGAAGATGGAAGAACAAACCCCTCAATAGACAAACCATGACACTGCAACAAAACAACAAATAAAAACCATAATTGGAGGCGGTGTGCTGCTGACCAGGAAATGATTTAAAACTCTGGTCGTTCTCAGACCTTCTGCAGGATCTTCCACACTTTTTGGTAGAAACCGACCGGCACGCGGTTCAGCGCTCCGTCCAATCGCCTCCTGCGCAGCCACTGGCCGTGTCGCGTGTCTTTGGAAATCGGGAAGCTGTCAGGAAGATCGATGGATTCTGCAGTGGAGAGTCTGTACCTCTGAACAGCGATGGCGACAAAACCAAAAAGACAAACGACACAAAACAGAGAATTAGCGCCCTCCGCCTACTTTAAGTCACAGTGTGATCCTGTTAACTGAAGATCTGAGCGCTTTTCAATGGGAGGCTGACGCTTCTTTAAAAACCCACTCTCCTCTCATGAATTATTCCAGTCCTCGAGGAGTGAGGAGGGGGAAAAAAAAGATTCTGGGAAGCTCAAAGAAAACATGAAGAGGCATCCAACAAGAAAACGTGTCAAGGATGAAAAAAGTAACAAACTTCTTACTCGTGGAGTACTTTTAATGTGTTCTCGTCTGTAGGAGGACGTAATGTAAACTAGACATCTGACAAAAACGTGGAAGCTGAAGGAAGGGAGCCAGCGCTCACACAGCCTGATTTCAGTACAGGTTTTAAGCCTCTCCCCCTCCACATAAACAGAGCATTGAACCATTCAGGGTTCAGGCTGTGGGTTTAAGCGTCGGCTACTGTAAGATTCCACTGGGGGCGCCTAAGCTTTATGAACTCTGAATATTTACGTTGTTTTATAAAAAAAAAACGGCAGTTCTTAAAAGGCTAGCTTGTTTGTTTTGAAGTGGGGTTTCAGTGAGAAGTTATGGATGATTAATATCTTACCGTTGATGAGCTAATGGCTAGTCTTAGTGTACCAAAGTGAATTCTTGCTGTCCTTGAATAAATCCAATCTGAAAAGTTGGTGTGCATTTCTTTTATTATTTCTTCTAGTTATTTAGGACTAATGGAACCTCAAATATAAAAACAAGCATTGTTTAGGAGCAATTAGGAATTTAAGATATAAATATATGTTTAATTTCAAATTAAAGATAAAATGTAATGTGTTTAAAGAGCTACCTATAACAGGTAAGATATTTATTCCTTTTAACTTTGCCCCAGAACCAAATTTCAAATTGGCTAAAATCTTTTGAAATAACTGGTTACAGTTATTTCAAAAGAAAGCATATCCATGCAGCAAACACAGTTTCTTTTTTTCTTGTGAGGTAATCTTGAACATGAACCTAGAAGTGAAAACACAAATTCACCAATGAGCCAAAACATTATGACCATGGACAGATGAYGACATAAACACATAGATCTAATAGAAAAACACTGATTCCTGGAATTCACGTGTGTTRTTTTGACAGTCCAACAACACCCCCACATGGACATGATACTTCCTAACAGTGGCAAGCCTCCTTCAAATAGGAAACCACAAAACTTAAGACAAATTTTATAAAAAAGGCTAAAAAATGACAGAAACTACTTAAATGACATTTCTTTAAAAGCATGTCTAAAACTCAAGGCCCTCGGGCCAAATGTGGYCCCACGTGGCATTTTATGTRGCCAACAAGAGCTAGATGTATTAATGTCTYAAAATAAGCTGCTTTAAAGCCAGCATTMACCATAAACTACATCTCCCATAATGCATGTTGATTATATTACCTAMAAAATGATGGCCTCCCACCACTAGGTGGAGGTGCACAGGAAAAAATAGCTATTAAACAATAGCAAGAAAAAAAACATCTYGTCAAATCTCAATGTCATTGCATTTTTGCCGGCCACTTTTGCTGCTTCCCAGTTGTACTGGGAAGTGGGAATAATCCCACTTACAAGTCATAAATTTAAACTGGAATGCCCCTCCAGTGGGAATTCCCTGTTGGAAAATCGGAAAAATCTAAATTCAAGACAACAGCAACTCATCACCACACAGTGAGTAAAACTCTTACTTTTACTTTTAATAATATTTCTGTATTGTTTATAGTCAGTCGTACTTGTAGTATTTTTCAGTGTTTATAAGAGGATGAGTTAAARCACTGTTTCTATACAGGAAAAACCACGTAGAGCTCAGTTAGTGTTCGTTAGCTGTGCTCAGTCGTACCAACAAAAAGAGGAACATGACGATTCTTGTTTAGTTGAAGTTAATCAGGAAACATCAAAGTTAATTACAATCGGCCCTTTGAGGACCACCATAATACTCATGTGGCCCTCAGTGAAAATCAGTTTGACACCCCTGCATTAAAGCAAACCCAACCAAGAGATTTTACTCCAGAATACACATGGCACAAAAGTTGTAATAATAATGATGTACGTATAACCAGAAAATTAGGATCAAGGAGACATTTTATTCTATTCTTTAATTGTAAAATGGGTGGTCATAGTAATATGGCTGATTGCTGTATCTCTGAAGGAAACCCAACAGGGGCAGGAAGGAAACATGCAAGTGGTATGAAAAGTACCCATGGTGGTTTAAATGTGTCTGTGTTCCCTTGTGTCATTTCACACTTTAGTAAAACAAATTAAAAAAAGAAAAAAAAGAAAATATTTGCCCAGTTACAGGACCAAAAACTGGTAAGAGACAGCAGAWCTTTACCCCAGGATCGAAGCTTTCTACGTCCAGTGACTGTGCTCGCACCCCCTAAAGAGCAAACAACAAAAATAGAGAGAAAACAAAAAACAAACAAAAAAGATATTGAAAAAAMGTCTGACAAGTAAAAAATAATTAATAGTAATTAAAAAAAAAGAGTGACTGGTGGATCTGATCCAACCCCAAAGTAGGTGAAATCACAACATGCATAAAACGTGAAAAGAAGGAATTAAGATGGAGGTGAGATGACAGTTCCTGCAAGAATTAGTGAAAATTATCCACAAAACAAGAAAATACAAACCAAACATTCTCCATTTTGAAAACATAATGACTCCGAACTCAAAATTTTAAAGTAGAGAAAAGCAGGCAAATGTCAAAATTTATATTAAAATACACCAATCCTCGAACACATACAAATAAGTAATAAAAAAACATAAATGTGTGTGTTAGCTTACTTAATTAGTTTAAAAAAAATTGTCTTTTTCTTGGTTCTAATCATTTCATCAGTAAGAATTACTGAAACGACAACAAAAATGGCGGTGTTAGCTGCAGCTGTGTAAACTCTCAASATTTAACAACGTCAGAAATTAAAGTTGCAGTGCTTTAGAGCAGCCAAATCACTGAGGTCAATTATTTTCARTTTAACAGAAGTCATTACGGTCACCTTATAAGTTGGTGTCAGAGACTGGTCAAGCTGAAAAGAAGAAAAAAAGAAGTCCGCTCTGGGTTAGGTGTTTTAACCTTTCTTACATCCAGAAATATTTAACATCTCACCCACAACATGTCCCAGATGCTGAGTCTGGGTTAATGAGCGCTTGAAATTAGCTCTCTTGGTATCAGATGGTGTTTTCGTTGTAAGGCTCAAAGCTCATGGAAGCAAAGGAGATTGTGGCTTTTTATTTTAAAATCAGTTGAACCATTTGTAATATTAAATAGTTCAAGTTGTTCCTGTCGCACAGGAGATTCCCTGATCTTTTAGAGACATTCTTTGAACTTCGTCTCTAATTATTTGTGGGGTTCCTCAAGGCTCCATCTTTGGTCCCATTTTCTTCTCATTATTTATGTTTTCCTTGGAGTCCATCTTCAGAATATACAACCTGGACTTTCACCATTTTGCTGATGACCTTCAGACCTACTGTGTTTAAATGTATTTAATGTGACCCTCTATTTTTAGCATTAAAAAAAAATCTAATGCTTGAGTATAATGATACCCCTAATTTGGTTTGTCCATCACTAAAGATGTCGAAGTTGAAGATGGAATTTTTAAAAAGTCTACAGGATGCCTCTTTTGGATCTATACACTGCAATGCTAACAATTATCTCAAATACAGTATATAGTTGATACATATACAGCATCAGTGAACCATTAAATTTTTCTAATGTGAATTAAATATCGCAACATTTTTTTAAAAACAAAAATGTAGCATCCTAACAAATAACRTGTCTTTTTGTGTTGCTGTTTTACTTGGACCTGAAAATTGTAAAAAGAATGACAATTGTTTTTAAGTTACTAGGACCAGGCACAGGTTTTAGTAGACAAGAACAGTCTGCTTGAGTTTATAAATTGAAACTAACACGTGTGGAGCACTTAGAGGACTTTCTATCAGTCATCTATTAATGAGCTTCCATCTGCAGGGTGAGTCAAAATTTTATTTCAGAAAAAGAAGAGAAAATTATTCAGTATGTCTGAATATCCCAGCAAGTAGTGGGAGAGGGACCTATCTTGCTATGAACACAGTGTGGCTGCCATCTTGAAAGCTGCCATTTTGGATCAAAGACAAGTTTGTCTAAAAATAATCCCCTYACCCATAGCATTTCCTCTTTTGTTTATGAAATAAAAGGGTGTCAATGAGACTTTTGCTCACTGTGTATTAGTGAGCTTTAACACATTTTATTATTCCATTTGTTGAATCCCTTTTGGACAGTTTGTATTATGTCGATAACACAAAAATATGTGTTGTAGATAGGATTATTGAATTAAGAATT
This sequence comes from Austrofundulus limnaeus, assembly GCF_001266775.1. Classification (NCBI taxonomy): domain Eukaryota; kingdom Metazoa; phylum Chordata; class Actinopteri; order Cyprinodontiformes; family Rivulidae; genus Austrofundulus; species Austrofundulus limnaeus. The sequence goes on from NW_013952590.1 coordinate 210,587, forward strand.
AAGTTAATTTTCTATCAATTTAAAAACGATTGGAAACAAAAATTCGAAACAAACTTTTTAACAGTTTTTAGAATGTTTTTGTAATTATGCCTTCCTTATCCCCACAATTCTGCTTTGCATCACAGCAGGTGAATTAACACCCACTTTTATATGAATAAAAATCATCATCATCATCACCTCCTTACTCGGATCCATCAAAGACAGCCTGCGCTCCAGCTGTAAAAAGCACAACAGTCAGTTTATCGCAGGGTTTAAAACACAATCATAGGCAGCTTTCTTTCCCAAACAGCTGCTGAGTTTCTTCACCTCCAGATGCAAAGAATCAGTTCAAACTGTGTCAAACTGAGCGGCCCCTACGTTCCTGTAAGAGGAGATTCCCTACCATCTTCATGTCGCTCTTCAGCTTGCTGATGCCAGCTCGCTCGCTCTTGGTGGCGCCGGCGTTGCCCAGGTGATGGATGGAGATGGCGGGACTGACGCCGGTGTCCCCCTCCCTCACTGTGGAGGAGCAAAAACACAAGAAGTGAACAAGAAAACGTTACAGTAAAAAGTCAATTCGACATCCCTGGACTGAGACATTTACAGTCATAGGAGAAAAAAGTCTTTCAATTGTAAAATTTAACTTGTCAGGACTTAATAAAAGTGATGTTGTCCATAGCAAGTTTTAAAATGATTCGAATTGAATCTCAAATGTACAAAAACACAACATATTCCACCAGGTTGTTATTTATTAAACCAAAAAAATGTATCCATTGTTACTAGTTATATAAACTTAGTACAAAAAGTGAGGAAATGTGCGTCTGGTAGATTAAATTGTAAAAATGCTTCTTGGTAATAAAACGTATACCATTGGAAAGCCTGTTAATTTCCCGTTTAAATGCTGCCGCATTTGTAAGGAACGTGCATTTGTGGAATAAGCAGTAGAGCTGAGTATCTGGGTTGTACACATGAAAGATTTGCCAAATCTTCTCTGCCAAACAGCTTATTTTTATATTGACTTGTTTGGTGGACTGGACAAGATAAATTTAACGATTTATACATTTAACAAACAGGATCATGTGGAAGAACCATACACAGCCACAACACCTTGGCTCCTCCTCCCCATGCTGGTCACACACTACTGGCATCCCATTCTTCAACCAGCAGCGATGTCATCTTGGAGGATCGAGTTTGGTCCCAGACTGTGGAGATATGGAATCTACTAGTTGCAAAATTTCATCTTGATACAGCTCTGCAATAAGATTGCCAATCAAGAACCTGATTGACAGCACCTGGGAGTGCCAGAAGCTCAAAACAAGAGTCAGTAGTAAAAGAAAAATAAGCTGTTTGGCTCATCCCACAAATGCATGTTCCTTACAAATGTGGCACCATTAAAACAGAAATTAACAGGCTTCCCAGWGGTATAAGAGTTACTGACAATAAGTGTTGTTACAACAAAGAAATCATCTACCCAACACAAATTTACTGACTTTTTGTGCTAAGTTTATGTAGGATTTAGGGGACTGACCACTGCGCTGCACTCCAAACTCCTTCCCACTCAGGATGTGGTGGAGCAGATTCTTCAGTTCGGACGGGCTGAGGCTCATCAAACTCTCTGTGGCCTCCTCTCCTGCAAAACAACACGGAAACACAAACGTTTAATTAAGCCCGATCAAAAACTTTCAGTAGATCTAACAAAACATTTCTTTGTGAGTTTAACCAAACTGCGCCAACTTCAAATTCATTATAACAAATTTGCGAAGTTATTTTAGTAATTTTTCCACATTTGTCAAATGTAAATTTAGTTTCACTGGCAAAACTTGACTCGGGTGCATCATGTCAGCGCTCTGAACATTTTGTCCTAAAGGTATAATATTAAAACTATTATCACAATTTTTTATCTTAAAATGTATTTATGCCAAAATCCCTAAAAAGTCTCTGCTAATACACACTAAATCAGCAAGAATTACTGCATACAGACAACATTTTTAGCTATAAAATACAACTTTTTATAGTTTATAATACACTCACAAACCAATATCACAAATAAAAGTTCAGAAGCAGAAAGTTTTCCTTTCTAGTCCGCTGTCTGCCTGACCTGAACAGTTGAGGGACTGGGCCAGTTCGGTGGCCATGACCTGGATGATGAGACCGATCCGGAGTCTGAACATCTCGCTGAACAGGCTGGGCTGAGTCCTGATGCTCATCGCCAGGTACACCATGATTTCCTGGTAGAGGGGGAGGGGGGGGGACAGGAGGTGAGCAGAGGAGGAGGAGCGCTAGAGGAACCGCTGAAAGACGTAGCCCACCTGAGTGAGGATGGCCACGCAGATGTTGTTGTCACTGGCCTCGTCGATGAGAGCAGACAGCTGGTCCGGAGGGATCGGWGCCGTGATGGTTTTCTCCCGCGGTTCTGGAGGAAGACCCACGGTCAGGTGCTTCTGGTGCGCCAGCAAATCGGAGCAGGCCTGGCGAGAAACCGAGACGGTTTAGAGGAGAGGACTGGAAAACGGGAAGGAGGGGACCGAAACGTGGGGCGTACCGAGTCGAGCTCCTCCACCTTCTTCTTCAGCATGCCAGAGATCATCCTGATCAGCCCCCACTGTTTGAGATCACCCGCCTTCTCGTAAAGATCAGCCAGTAAGGAGCCGACTGAGCAACCTTTACCGTGCAGCTGCGTGTCCCACTCCATACCCCTGGAATACAACASTGAGCCTTTAATTCCAACATTAATGTCSTGTTTCTTCACTCTTTCTATCGTTAATCACAAAGATCTTAATGTAGCTCAAATATAAAGTTTAAAATGTTCGGTCCAACGGTACATCTGTTTGTACCAACCTTTAGCACAGATGCACTGAAACTGCAGTTACATTTCTAGTTAACTGCATTTTGCTAACTGTCATGACAGAAAATAAGTAGAGGACACCAGGGGGTCCTCAATGTTTTTCAGTCTGGGAGCCCCAAATTGATGAAGAGATGGAGCAAGGACCCCCTTTATATATTGTATACAGACATAGGAGCTGCAGTGTTGTAAAAAAAAGGTAAGAAAGAAAAGTAACCAAAAATTTCACAACCCCACCAAAGACCTCTGTTCTACATCAAACAAAGCACAAGTGGCAGGAACAGAAAAAAGGCTGGTTTATACTTCAAGTTGCACGTCTTGCTCAGCCTGCTGAGTGACAAAACTGCGTAGCTTCCGTTTGCTACAACATATCCTGATGACACCTGTCTTATACATCGCTCCCAGTCGCAACTCTGTCCTGMAGATCTTATAGCTCACAACATGTGATTGGTCTGAACTTGCGGGGTGTTTGTTCATGTGTAGCAGTACTCCGAGCAACGCGTCTTTCTGCGAGTCATTTTGCGAAAAATGATTGGCTTTGACCCAATTGACCACGTGAACGTGCAACCAATGTTCAAGCCTTCTCTCCAGCTCTGCCATTAACAAGAATAAAAAGATTTAAGAGAGTTTTTTTTCCCGTCTGACTTTTCRCCTGACCTAGCTGATACATAGCTGAGTGAAAAAAAACGATATCCTGCTATCACCGTTGTTACTAAGCTTAGCTATGATCTGCGCCACATCGGGAGTGCTGTGGGAGAAATTATGACAATTTATCTCCYGCTTCATATTCAGCCGATTAATACTTGGTCAGAAAAAGACGTTAGAAATGACGTAGTCACTGATCTACTGCCGTAATCTACCAAATCTACCGTATTGAAATAGAATCCAAGCTTTGAACCATACTGGCCCAAGCTATATGTGTATTTCTTTCCTATATGTTTAATGTCAAGCATCATTTGCTCCACAATTATACTCAGGCAGCAGAGGCTTGTCTGAATTATTGTCTGTTTAAAAAAATGTTATTAGCTTGTTTTGTTATGAAGGTCACTGAAAATAATGTGCAAATCCTCTCGGTTTTATCATTTCTTGCTGTTACAGTAAGTCGGGTTTGACGTCATTCCCAGTTGCAAATTCTGGTTTCTGTGGCCGATGAGACAGAACAAAAATCCACCTCTAAATTGTACCAAAAAAGGAAGTTGAATACAAATAATTAAATTTGTCATTGGAATAATAAAGGTGTGTGTGGAGATATTTGGTTTGTTTCCATGAACATACTGAAAGCAGTGTTTCCATTAAAMGTCACATCTCACTTGTCTTTGAAAAGGATGTAAAGTATATCAGCCTGGTCCTGAAGGTTTTTGGTGTCTCGCAGCAGTTGGACCAAAGCGCTGTAATCGACGGCTCCGCTGGCGTCCTTGGGGATGCCGCACTCCACCGTGATCGACACCTCCGAGCTCTGAAGGATGGAGACGGAGGAAAGTTTGTTTGGAGGGTTTAAATGTTGCGTTTGTGGGAAACAAAAAATAAAAAGGGAGAGAACAAACAAACAAACAAAAAACAAAACAAAACCTGGATCAACCTGAGTTTCTTGTGGTGAGGAGGTTTCTGGGAGATTCAGGTTGAGCGATGGCTGACGAGAGCGAAACAGCTTGCTCGGTAGGTACATATTGACATCTGGACCAAAAAAAAATGTGTATAACCACAAAATTCATTCTCAAAATCAAATCTGTCGTAACTGTTGCAAAACGACGAGTTCACTTACTGTGGATGTTGAGATCCTGAGCCTTGTTCATTAGAGAAACCATCTCCTTGGTTTTAGTGGCCACAGCCTTGAACCTGCCCAGACCTCCTACCTGAGGCTTGGTTTTCTTTGGGGCGGAGTGGGCCAATAGGTGGTCCAGGTATTGCGCAAGGTCGTCTGCCTCTGAGGTGGGGAGGGGGTGGAATGAGGAAAGCACATTCTGTGTGATTAATCTGCAGCATCATAAATTAAATGTTAAAGATTTAGGGTAAAAGTAAAAATAAGACATGACATATGTTTTCTAGTTTGATTAGTTATATTATTTAAATTCTTCTCAATTATACGTAGTAAAGCACTTCAATAAATAGGATGTATTTGAAAAGAGCTGTTTAAAAACYATGCATGTAGATTTACTTTACCCAGTCACTCTTCTAAAACGTGTTCATCCTTTTGTTTTAAAATCTATTTCTATACTGTAACTTTAATGTCACTGGCCATGTTTCCATCCAACTGTAAAGCAAATTTTTAGCAAGCATTTAAAATGTCGCAATAAAGTGGGGGGGGAAAGAAGAGTGAATTAGGCGTGTTTCYACTGGTTTGGAGCGATTCAAAAAGGTCATGCAAAGAGTAATTTTGCCAGATGTTGATATGGCTGTAATAAACAGGAAGTAGAGGTTACAGAGTTAGCAGGGACCACACATCTCGGGACAATGGGGAGAACGTTTTCAAGAACGTGTTGCTATCGGCCAAGTTGTAATTGCTCTGTCAGTTCTCCCTTTTTGCACATCAACCTTTTTACAGAAAATCAAAAAACCATCTCAAGCGAACAAACGCAAAAACCTTTTTTGTGACCTGGAAGGCTTTTTTTTTTATTTAACTGTTTCCATCAACCTTTTCTAAAGCGATACTTCAAAACAAGCATAAAGGTGACTCTGCAGTTGTTGGGTGTATCAGAGATGGACAGGAAGCTGAGTACAGAGAGCTGGTGGACCGCTTTGTGACATGGTGTGGGAAAAATCATCTCATCTTGAATGTCAACAAAACAAAGGAGATGATTGTAGATTTCAGGAGAAATAGTGCTAGATCAAACCCTGTTTCCATCATGGGAGAAGAAGTGGAGGTGGTTGAGGAATATAAATACCTCGGTGTTCATCTGGACAACAGACTGGACTGGAGACTCAACAGTGAAGCAGTCTACTGTACAAGAAAGGACAGAGCAGACTGTACTTCTTAAGGAAGCTGAGATCCTTCAATGTCTGCAGCAAGATGCTGCAGATCTTCTACAAGTCTGTTGTTGAGAGCGTCATCTCTTCTGCCAYCATCTGTTGGGGCAGCAGCATCAGAGCCAGGGACCTAAAAAGGCTAAACAACCTGATAAAGAAGGCTGGTTCTGTTCTGGGGACGACTGTGGAATCTCTGGAGATGATGGTGCAAAGAAGGATTTTACATAAAATCAAGAACATTGTGGACAACCCTGACCATCCTCTTCATCAGACTGTTGACGAAGGCTTCTTCAACTTCACTGTAACACAGACGCCACAGAAGATCTTTCCTGCCCACAGCCATCAGCATCAACAATAACTCTTCAGTTAAATGAGTTACAACAACACCTAATTTCCCTCTGGGATCAATGAAGTATTTTTGAATTGAATTGAAAAAAATGTTGATGGAAACATGGCTACTGACACTTTAACTAGCATTCAAATACTTATCTTATATAAACTTATCCAATAACTGTGTTGTTTGGAAGAGAAACCAAAGGGGTCAAACTGTAGGTAAAACATGAAGTAGAAACTGGTGAAAAACTGGACTCTGCATCGGATTATTTACAGGTGAACACAAGGGCAATCTGTAATTCGAAAGGATTTTGGAGAATGGATTGGGTAAAATCTTGAAAATGGTTTCAATCTGGATGAAACCCTCACCTTGTGTTGCTCAAAACTTTTTAGTTGGGATTGGGAWAACTTTGATCCAAAAAGTCTGAGCAGTTTGGTGGATTTCAGGAACAAAATATGATTTAAATTAAACTCCAACTTGCCAAACAACATTCATCATGTAGATTTTGTAGATAATGATGTGTACTGATCAAACCAAACAGGTGGAATTATAGATTACTTTACAYTACAGAACTGTAAGGTAGAGATAAAACAATCTTCTCAACAGCTGTCAAAATTAGGGAAACAAAAACAATTTTAACTTTATTTGGAAGCTTTAAATTACGGTCCAATAATAAAAGTACTTTGAGTGATCAAATGTTGGCTAATCTACCCGTTTTACAAACCTAGTAGCTGTCAGAGTTACATGCGGTCTTATCCAGATTTGGATAAACTTGAAAAGTTGGATCTGGATAAGATTGATCCAATCCAATTTTTCTTTGAACAAATGGGATGAACGTAAGACAGACCACATGATACTGGATAGCAAAAAAATTAAAAATAAAATATAACCCAGGGATTTCCAAATCTGGGTCATTTTGATCCAGATTACCCCTTTTGAACAATGGGCCACTAATTTCCCCTTTTTATTCTTACCATCGTCACATCGTAACTCGTGCACGTATCCAGCACCGTAACCATCATCATCCTGTTCTTCGMGGTGCTGGCCCATGCCGCGGGAGCCTTTAAAGTCCAGGAAGCTGAGGTGAGCGCAGCAAGAAGTGGTCAAAAACTCCGACAACGTCCCCGTCTGGGTCCTGCAGAGGACGGAGGTGGTTATGGACTTGGACACATTTGGGTCACAGCGATGCAAACAAAGCTCAGGAGCTAACAAAATAGGCATTCTGTTAAGTGTTGAATCTCAAACCTCGCTCCTCCAAAATATCCATCCTGTAACTTCTTCAGTGTCGCCAAAACAGCAGGATCCAGGTCCGAGTGGTCTTCAGCTGGAGCACAAAAACAATGAACAAAAAACTGTTTTATAGTAAACACTTTGGCACAATAATCAATGATYGCTCAGATCTTTTATTTTGAAGTTCTGAGTCCGTTCAAGGCTAAAATGGATTACTAACATCTTAAAACTACAATCTTTACCTTTCATAATTCACTTCAGCACCATTTAATGAACTGCAGATAAATTCCTTTATATGCTTTTTTAAATAGAATTATTTGGTATCATTGGGCCCGATACCTGCGTTTTTATAAGTACTAGTATTCATTCATAAATGGAATACCAAGAACTGATGCATACTGTTTTGTGTGGACSTTCACATTATTTTAAATGCAACCTCCATTAAACTCCAGTGTGAGTGTTTTATGCCATTGATGACTCAAGGTTATTATCATTATTAGTACTTGGATCAATCCGCTCACTCCYACCTCACAGGTGTAAAAATCGTAGGAAACGAGACACAAGCATACTGACCGAGGTCACTTTGAAAAACGTCAGATATGTATTTCATTTACCAGGCTCTAAATAAAAGAAATGTGTTTTTATAACCATGTGTAATGTTTAAGTTCTAACAGTACTGGTRCTTGATATTGGCAAGTACCCAATCTTACTTATACTCATACTCGGTTTGAGAAAAACTGGWGTTGGGACACCCCTAGTTATTTCCACGTGCAAGAAGCAGCAGCTGAGGCACTTCCAGCTGGGATGTCGTACAATTTCTGCTTGAATACTGGTGTAAAACTCTGCAGAACCAATCCATAATTCCCCAAACTGAGGTCATATAAAGAATCTAAAATAAGTAAGACTTTAATTGCTCATAACCTTCTCATAGAACCACATTTCCAAATWTCTGGACCATCCCTTTAGATAGACATGTTCCTGACTCTCAGAGGACAAACAGCAGCTGCAGAAACCCACTCAGCATGCTCTGTGAAATGGGGAAAGTGATGGTCGGTCGTCCAGTTATCCTCCATCTGGATGAGAGGTAGGCGATCTCAGTCCGCAGCATCTCCACGATCATCTTGTTGTCCAGYGCCAAGTAGAACTGCTGGTGGTCGATGAACTGGGAGGTTTCAGGGGAGAAACAAGGAAACGAGATGAATTTTCAAGACGTGAAAATATCTGTAATAAAATACGTTAAATGTTTTATGAAATTATTTAGTTTCAGGAGAATTCAGGGATCCTGTTTGGAAATGAGATCTTGTGTAATTTCAGTCAACAATTTAAAACTGAACTGGTATAATAAGAGTTGCACCAGTTCATTAACGATAAAGGCCAAAATTGGTGGATTTTAAGCTTGACCTACTGATCCGACAACCAAAAATAAGATTTTTTTTTCCTGGTCAGTGAACACAACAGAGCTAAACAATAATCACAGTGTCTCTCTCTCTCTCTTTTTTTGTCCATAAAAGCACTTTCTGTAAGCGGCTAACGAATGCTAGTATTAGCATGTCTTCACTGTTGACATTTTGAAAACTCAGCGGTTTTATCTGTAAGGTGTTTGAAACAAAGTTAAAGGCAAAACAAGAGAAGTAAAAAGCCACAACTACTTTTCTACGGAGGTTTATCACTTTACAGGCTGTTTCCTTTGACAATAAAAACAATAAAATATTTGGGTGCTATATAATTTGGTGTAAAGGAATATTTTTATTGCTTTCAGGTTTTTTTTGTTTTGTTTTTGTAAAACTTAATCGATTCCATAACCAAAAGGATCTTATTAGAGAAAGAGAGAAAATCCAACTGGTGCTGTTTCGAAAGAAAAATCTCTACAGTTACTGTAAACACAGTCAATTTTCTTTTTAACCAGGAAAAAAAAAGAAAAGTAATACATGTCRACAATCACAGCTGAAAATCAGTACAGATTAAAACCTGAGTTGGCAGGTCAAAAAATGGACATTGGAATGGGTCTAAAAAAAACTCTTATTTGTGAATATCTAATAAAGACAAAATGACAACAAAAMCACTTCACAGTTTGTCTTGTATTAACCTGAGGTGTGAACACAAAGATGGTGTTCCTGATGATGTAGAACTTGGAGGTTCCCAGCACTCCTATCCTCCTGTAGGGTCGTCCCGTCAGACCGAGCCTCGGGTTACGACCTAAAACACAGAAAAAAATAGAAATTAAAATAATAACAACACAAAAGTTAGTTAAAGTTCGAAACAGGTTCTAGTGTAGATGTTAAATTTGTAAGATTAGAACAGAACTCAGTAGTTTGTTTCAGTTCTTTACCATCTTTAGCCTTTCTGTTGTGACTCAAATAAGAAGTTTCTTTCTTTTTTCTTGAATTGAATTTAGAATTTTTCTGATGCACATGATCGACTACAGGTAGGTCGGACTAATGTCGACTTAAACTCCCTGTTAGAGAAGGAAATGCTACAACTTCTTGTTTAAATGCCATTTACACTTTTTAAAATTTAAATAGTGACGGTATATATACGCTATATATTGTATGATGGATCCAGTTTTGAGTGTGTTCCGTTTGTAATAAAAGAGGCTGTAATCTTGTGCTTTAATGCAGAACCAGTGGGTGTTTTCCTGCAAATAATTGTTTTCCATGGTTTTCTTGTGATCACAAAATAATGAGCTTTGTCGCAAGATAACGAGTTAATTTCCAATGGTTTTCCGCTTGTGCATCATTGTTTGTTTGTTTATTTATTTATTTATTTATTTACCAAAGTTAATCCGGCAAATCCCATTGAGACTGCAGATCTCTTTTGCAAAGGTGGCCTGGGCCTGAAGGCAGCCTAGTGTACATAACAGGGCTGCCACGATTAATCGATGACTAATTTTAATAATCTCATTTTCTTTCTTTTTTTTTGTTCTTTACTTTGTTTTTCTCTCCAAACTGCTTTGACACCTTCCACTGCCACATCTGCCTTTCTGTCCTTGACACACATGCACAGTAGTGGTAACTGGGGTAGGCCGTGGACGTCACAAGACATTATACAGACAGGCTCTGGGATCATGGCTACCTGACAATGGAGCTCAAAAGTGTGGGATCATTTTAAGAAAATGAAAGAGAAACCTGTGCAATATCTGCAGAGCAGAACTATCCTTCCACAGCAATTGTTTTTAGTTAGCATATAGCTAAAATCTAACCATGGTTATATAATATCAGCTGCATTCTGGCGCAATAAGCTCTTTTATATATATAATATATATTTTATATATGTTTTGTATTCAATTAATGTATGATCCAATTAGTCGACAAATCGAAAAAATAATCTGTGATTAATCGATTATAAAAATAATCGTTTGTGGCAGCCCTAGTACATAATTCATAATTTTGTGTCATTTTTGTTTCATTACACAGGCCGAAATTGTGATTTGTTTGTCTTGAACAGATAACTTTCATATCAGCCCTCGTCATCTAAGGAGACGGCTGACCCAACTGCAGCTCAGCRGGCGTTTTACACAGTGATCCTGCTGATATAAACTTTATCACGACCAGCTGAGGGGATCGGCCCGTCTCCATGTTTACTGAATAATGCACAAGAAAACCATAACTTGTTATCTCAAGAAAACCATCTGGAAATTAACTCRTTATCTCAATAAAATGGTTCTTGTTATTTCGCGATAACGACATTATATGTCGTTAATGATTTCAAAGAGAAATTATGTAATTCGTAAATTACGATTTGCATTATTTTTATTTGCAAAATGACATCATAATCGTATAAAGTGAATTTATTGACATGAAATAAAAATAAATAAATAAAAAAACTACTTTCAAATACAGAAATGCTTGACCCAAACTTTTCCCCAAGCATAAAACCGCGTACCGAGTCTGGCGTAGATGTGGCCGAGGACTCTGGAGGGCTGCACGTGGATGGGATGAATATCAGCCACAGTCTCCACATTTATCCCGTTCTTCATCAGCAGCTCCTTAATCTCCTCCGTCTCAGCCAGAATCGACACTGGGTGGGGGAAAAACAACAAGGTTCGAAGAGGCGTAAACACAAATATTTGGCTGCTGTTCAGGCAGTAAGCTCACCCTGTACCACCACGTCAGGTTTGGGGATGGTGGAGAAACGTCGGTTAAGAGGGTCGATCTCTCCGGGGGCCAGAAACCCCTAAAAGTTAAAACAAATAAAATATATATTCTTATTTAAAATTGGTACTTTTGATATTTGCTTGAACATTAAGCAGTCAGAGGTGMTGACGTGGTGGGTTCACCTCAGTTAGGAGTTTTCCGAGGACGTACAGAGACTGTCCCCATTTCAGGGGACATTTGCCCATAGGGATCCTCTTTACAGTATGAGGGTTCATGTACTCCTCCTCCACCTGTTTGAACACAAACAAAAAAACAACAACAACATTTTCACTGAAACACAGTTAAAACTGAACMCTCGAAGGATTCACTGTGTTTTCAGGACGAGTTTGACCTTTTCAGCGGGAACGCTGTAGAGCTTGGGCAGCAACTTGATCCCGTCTTTCTGTTTGATCAGGATCCCCTCCAGAGCCTCCTGATACTCCTGCACCTGGATTATAGTCAGCAGAAACACTGTTTGTTCCTCCTGTGTACTYTTTTGCCACCCATTTACTCCTGCGTACTCTGTCCTGTCGCAAACATTCAAACGTCTAAAAGCTTTCAGGAGATGCTAGCTACGACTTTTGGTTTTTGACCATTTATRGATTTTGTTGTTTGTTTATTCATCTAGAATGTAAAATCTGTAAATATACTTAAAAAAAGAAAAGAAAAAACATAAAAACTGTTATAGAAAGGGCCAGAATGAAGCAACTAGCTTCTAAAGTCAATACATCATCAATCATACAAGCTCCCATCCGAAGTGATAATATGAACAGTTACAGTTTTGAATACCTGTAATAAAAGTACCTATGCTGAGGTTTGATGTACGTGAYTTACCTGTTCATGACTGTTGCTGAATATTCCGTCCAATATGAGGTAGGTCCAGAAGAGAGGCCACTCACACTCGATATTCTCAAACAGCTTCAGCTCTGCAGACTCATAATACAACCGATTTGGGTCCTTTACAGAGGCAGACACACAAATCACATCACAAACGGCCCAAAGACCCTTTCTTTTCTTCTCTTTTTGATATCCAGATGAAAAACGATTTATCTTCATTCAATCTTGAAGTGGATTCTATTGGTCCTTTCGCTACTTTAACTGAATGCTGGTGATATTTTCAATATCAGCTGGAAAATCCTGATATTCAACGGTTTCCTCTTTCACATGACATCAAGAAATCTTCATTAGACGACATTAAAATAATAGACCAATTTTAATGAGGACTTCTGGATTAGCAGGCAAATCAAACCATATCTCTGGAAACTTTCATGATATCAGGATGATTTAAGAATCAAAATGTAGCTCATAAAGCCAGGAATAAAAACATGTTCTAAATGCAGTTTGACCAAATATGACTTAATCCCTGATTTGATCCAATGTGTCACAAATATTGTCTACTTTTGTAGGTTTCCAAAGCAGTATATAAAGGAATTAACTATAATTATCTTTTTTAATTACTTTTTCCTATGAAGAAACATGTTTTCTATTTAAAACAAGCCAATATTTCAGACTTTAGTTTTAGTCCATTTACTTCAAGGCTGATTCCAAGTCTTCCTGTGACACTCAGCTCTCTTTGACTGAACCTCTCAGTATTCATTCAGCGTCTTTCCTTTCATTGCTGCTCCCGGCTACCACAGTTTAAACCACTGAATTTCCCCCAAACAGCCCCATAAAATTCAAAACATTGCCTCTGTGAACAAAGAGAAAAAAATCTCCTCTCTTTTTGTACTGCTTTGATAATAAAAATTTTAAAAAGTGACATACAATTTCTGCAAAAAGGAAGTCTTTACACCTAAAATGAATGAGTAACTATGTTTGGAAAACTATACGCTCTACATGTTTTGTGTGTCTTTTTACCTCTTTAGGAGTTTTGTGTCCATCTCTGAGAAACCTGCAGCAGCCGTATCGACCCTAAACACAAACAGCAGAGACTCCTATCTGTTTCTGTTCTTTGTTTAAAGCATCCTGAATTAAATAAAACTCAAAACGAAAGGCATTCCTTGAAAGAATATGCATTGCCCTGCTTAAAATTAATTTATGCTTAGAAAAAGAAAACTTATGTTGACGAAAAACTGTTTTGGTCGAAACTTGAAATGAACTTTTCTTCTTTCTGCTTCCTTTTATTTCATTTATGACATTTTTTTATGTAAATAGATTTTCTTTTGTATGTTTTAATGAATATATA
>NW_013952590.1:224294-227699 GCF_001266775.1 Austrofundulus limnaeus
GAGCACGCACACACGTAATATATATATATATATATATGTGTAGAAAAACCCTGACATGAGGTATGAAATATTTTACTGACAGACATATGAGCACGCACACACGTAAGCAAAAACATTTTCACCCACATTTTTCATTACAGCAGCGAGTGCTCATGAAAATAAAAGCAGGGTTCCTACAGTTTAAGGCAAGTTAATTTTAAGACTTTTTAAAGCCAATTGTAATTAAATTTAAGACCAATTTCACAAAAAACAAAAAGGACAAAAATATAAAAACTGGCAGAAACTCATGAATAAAAGTATTTTTGGTTGAAGTATTCAAATATGCCTAATAAAACAATTGTTTTTAACCATATATAACTGCTTTTTTGTCAAATATAGCAAACATCTTCTTAGGAGTCAGTTTTAAACGTTTTTTTAATTCCTGGAAATTCTCTAACGACCAACAAATTTGGAGTTTTAGGACCCACAGTGGGGTCTCAACCCCAATTTGCTGTAGATGAAACCTTAAAGTGCCCGTGACATCAATTTTTTTGTAAGAAATGTGAATACATTTCTGGAAAGACAACATTATTAACATATTATGAAACAAATTTCACGATGCTCAGACAGATGGTTGTTGAGATATTTGCATGTGAAGCAACAGGAAGTGATGTCAAAGAGGAATGTCTGCATGTGAATGTTTTCAAAAAATGTTACCAATTATTTTAATATTTGAGATGAATTCCTATCATCCTATTTACAATGTGTTCACATTTTTAAGATTTTTTCAGGCTAATTAAGGCCTTATTTTTGGATTGATGAATTCAATGACTTTTAAGACTTTTTAAGGATCCGCAGGAACCCTGAAAAGACTAATTAATCTATCAAACTACGTACTTTCTTGAAGACTTGTAGGTTGAAATGCTACCTCGTACCTGTAGTTTGGAGATGATCTCCTCCTTGGTCATGTTGACGATGTTCATGTCCTCCACAGCGAAGGCCGGGTAGGTGAGGATGGCCAGGACTCCGGCGTCCACCTCTTTAGAGATAGACGCTCTGGGTAACATGGACGTCAGGATGGACTGATGACAAAATAAAGAGCTGTGTCTTACAGTGAAAGATACTGAAACTGGTTTCAGATGTACGCATGCATTATGCACTTGTAGGTGTGTGTACCTGACAGTGCTGTATGTCATCAGCTAGAGCATGGACCACAGATCCAGGTCCTCCTTTTGCTCCAAACAGGTTGAGTTCATCCAGCGCCTCCAGAGCTGCCTGGAGGACCAAGACCAATTATAAGAGCTAGAGAAACTGCGTATCCTGCGAAAATGCATACAAGCTTATTGCTGAAAGCTGCTTAAGTACCTCAAGCCAAGCTGAAAAGGTTTAAAACAGGGGTGCCCAAACCTTTTCCCAGAGAGGACCAAAATTAAAATCTATTCAAGGTCTGCTGGCCAAATACATTAATATAATACATGAAATGCAAATACCTTTTAAGTCTTTTTATTTTTCATGGGGTTAAGCTAGGAGCCAGAGCAGTGGCCCACGTTTTGTTCATTTGTTCTTTTAGCACGTGACCTTGGAGAATGTTTGACATATGCTCGAGCAGCAAAGGCTCATGGGACATTTCATAAGTTGATAACAACTGAGTAGTTGTGGTCTTATAAAGTGTTCAAATTGACATGTGTGCTGAAATATAATCTAAATACTGTATCTCCTTTAGTTACTTTTATTTTATGTTTAATCCTAAAATAATTCAAAGATAAAGTCAACGATCGTCACTACATCTCCTTACATAGATATTGGGCCAGTGGATGGATTGATTGTCAGTGGAAATTCAGTGTTTCTGCAGAGGACAACAGGAGATTACAAACTAGTAACCAGGCCAAATCAAATGGCTTGGCGGGCCAATTTTGGCCCGTGGGCCCCATTTTGGGCACCTCTGGTTTGAAAGCCAAATGTTTACTGCGAGTTCAGTTTTGAACAGCTGACTATTGCTGAAAGTAAATAACAATAATGAAAAAAAGCTGAAATTAACAAAAGAAATTAGAAGCATGCATAGTAGAAAGAAGCAGAAAGGAGTTAAAAATAGCTAAATAAAGAAAAAAACAGTTGAAATATTAAAAAAGTAGCTGAGAGATGCTGAAATTAACATAAAATTAATTAAACAAATAAATTTTAACAGCAGAGCCAGTACAAAAAAGGTGAAAAGCACTGCAATTATTTATAAACATTTTAGTGGTTGACAGCTCCATTATTTTGCAATAAAAAAATGGCTGAAAACATCTCAACTATAAAGAAGTGATGTACCAAGAGTGTTATGGTCGTTTTCAGTTCAGTTCAGTATTTTATTGTCTTTGTTAAAAACGAGATAACGTTGGCGAATTCACAGTATTACATTGTAAAAATCAAAGTGCCACGAGCAATAATCCTAAAACAAATTGTGTACCCAATTTCTGATAACAAAATAATACAACCCATCCATCTATCCATCCATCCATCCATCCATCCATCCATCCATCCATCCATCCTTTATTTTAACCAGTATTTTTACTCTAAGGGTCAAGGGGGTCACTGGTGCCCATATCCAGCAGTCACTGTGCGAGGGGCAGGGGACACCCTGGACAGGTTGCAAATCCATCACAGTAGCAACAACCCAAGAATAAAATAATTATAGATCTACACTGTGAACAGTGCATATGCATCAAGTGTCTTAATTTGCTCAAGACTTTGTGCTGCAGAACTGCAATAACATGATTTGTTGAAATAGCACAAAAATTGCTAAATGAGTTACGAGCCGAAAAACATACGGAAGAAAAATGGATCTCACATATTAATGCTAAATAAAAACAATGTATACAGTCAGGGGTAGTATGTGACAGACTATACTGTGCCAATATTTATTCAACAAAAAGCATTCCAGCATTGTGTAAAAACAAAGTCTACCCTTATACTAATTAAACTTCGGATCTAAATGAATCACGTAAATCTGTGTTTTCAACCCTGCTTCTAAGGCACACTGCCCTGCATGTTTTAGATGTTTCCCTGCTTCAACACAGCTGATTTCAATTGGTAACTGATTGCAGTTCAACAAAAGCCTGTTAATCATCTGAATCAGGTGTGTGTAACCCGTAATTAGTCCATTAATCAAGACTTATATTTTTGCGGGCCCACTTCCTGTTTTGCCCTAAAATCGTCAACTTATTTAAAGCCCTACCTCCAGTACAGTAACACTCCACCTGTTCCACTGTGATTGTGGCTGGCTGTTGGCGTCTTGCTGAAAGTTTCATCTTGGAAATCCATCCAAATCCTTGAAACAACTAATTTGAACTATTGGTGAGTTTGCTGGGTTGATAGCAGTATTGTTCACCATAAAAATGTTGCTCAATTGATCTTTGGAGCATTGTTTTATTGGACTGTCAGTGG
>NW_013952590.1:228688-238574 GCF_001266775.1 Austrofundulus limnaeus
AAATAAACTAATATTTAGTTTCGTTTTCTACTGAAAAAAACGAAATCTACTGAAAACTACTGAAAAAGAAGAAAAAAAAAAAGAAATGCGACAGGTTTGCAGGTATGTTTCGGTTGTTTAGAGGCACTTTTAATAATCCACCAAATATTTTAGAGTCAAATGAGAGGACATATGTATGAGAGGTTGTACCACAACAAAAATCTGCAGTGAATATGCAACAAAACGTTTGACAAGAAAGAAAGTTATATGAAAAAAATAATAAAAAATTCAATCCCAAACCCCAATGAAGCTAAAATTTTTGTCTAAATCAACAACTGCTCACAAACCGGACTGAACTAATCAACTTAAAAGATCATACAGGAGACAGTCTCTGTAGCCTAGTGCTGCTAAACAAGTTTTTGGTGTAGGTTTTTATTTATTATTTTTTGTACGGAGCTTTTTTATTTTGGCTATTTGTTTTTCATGACATATTTATGTATTTGTGCTAGTCTGAGTTGATCTTTTTTATTGTATTGTATTTTATTGTATTTAAAAGAAGTGCATGTTAAAGTCAATGAGGGCTAAAGTTAGAAACTAACAAACGCATATGATTAGCAGAGTTGGAAATGTCCTGCTGTGGTGCCTGCTTCCAAAGTCCTAAATTAAACTGTGTGTGTGAGCGCGCGTGCACACGTGTGTGCATGTGTGTGTGTGTGTGTGTGTGTGTGTGTGTGTGTGTGTGTGTGTGTGTGTGTGTGTGTGTGTGTGTGTGTGTGTGTGTGTTAACTGCAGCGAGTACTTTGAGTGCTGTGTTATTTCTGAGTGAGAGTCCATTCTCAGATGACCACAGAGAACATGATGCCTCCTGCTCAGTCAAGGACATGCAGAAGCAGAATGCCGAGTTGGAACAAAACTACTGTATGTTAAAGCTTAAAAACTATCTGTAACTGATTTTTATATTTTTAACTAAAAGATCAAGGCTCATAACAAGTGAAATTACAATCAAACATAGACGTTGCTCCGCTTTTTTCTCAACAAGTTTTGTTTTTAAAAAGAGTTCTTCTGTTTCTGTTTCTCCACACCGACACCAAGAAGCTCTGCTGCTAAAGCTTCAGCACCAAAACAAAGCCGTCACATCTGATCCTGAGTCAGTTCAGAGTGTCCAGGTCGTCTAAATGTCAGGGTAAAGGCCTCAGCAGTGACTGAGCATTATCCAACGTGCCAGAGATTTTAACTGGACCACCTGTTCTGCTTCAGTGCTCTGACGCTCAGCTCTCATTCAGGCTGTTCACAACCACAGTCCTGAGCCAACATACACACTTTGTTTTCTTTATAATGCACTTTTTAAAAACAGGCAATAAACATAAACATAATAATAGACATTTCGTGTTTAACTTCGATGAAACACAAAGCTGCAGTGAAATGGAGATTTTACATGGCGAATTTTGATGGCTACGTTTGAACCCTGTGCACCTCCATCTAGTGTTGCAATACCATCATTTTTTAGTTGTAGTTTATGGTCAATGCTGGCTTTAAAGCAGCATACACATTTTTTAAAGACATTAATACATCTATGAAGTGGTAGAGGGACACATAAAATGATGTGGCAAAAGCTGAAAGCTGACCGACTGCAATATAGGTTGCGCGTTTGTAGTTGTAACTATATTCAATCAGTAAAAATAATCTACAATCAATCAATAAATAAATAAACCCTGATGTATAACTAAGAGTGCTGTGTGGAAAAAGGAAATTACAATTTCCCTGAGGGAACATCCCTAAGGGATTAATACGTACGTATCTATCTATCTATCTATCTATCTATCTACTGTACGTATCTGTCTACTGTACGTATCTATGTACTGTACGTATCTATCTACTGTACGTATCTATGTACTGTACATATCTGTCTACTGTACATATCTATGTACTGTACGTATCTATCTACTGTACGTGTCTGTCTACTGTACGTATCTATGTACTGTACGTATCTGTCTACTGTACGTATCTATGTACTGTACATATCTGTCTACTGTACGTATCTATCTACTGTACGTATCTATCTATCTATCTATCTATCTATCTATCTATCTATCTATCTATCGAGCATTTGAGGTAGCATTACTTAGGCATTAGAAAATTAAGATCTTAATAAAAAATAAGACCTGAACACAATGATTGATTTAGCGAATTTTAGACTTTATGGAATAAAATTTTAATTTTAAAATCTTTAGAATTTTTAAGTGCCAGCAGAAACCCTGTGTTAATAAGGGTATAGTCTATTTGTTTCTCAGAAAATTAACTAAACTGAACAACCATATGAATTCCTCAAATTTAAGATAGTCGTCAATAATGACCTCTGAATTTTTAGAAGGTTATTTTATGCAAAGACCTAAAAACCCAAGACAATGCGACTCGACACTTGATTTGAGGCAAAAACCAGGGTACATTACCTCTGATTTCAGATATCTGCCAAGCTTTTGAGCAAAATTAACATTTGTCATATTAGAGTAGTCATTACACACACATTAGAAAGTCAGTGACTGGCCCACAGAAAGCAGTTTATGGAAAAAAATAAAACTGGTCCAAGCATAGACCCCTGAGGCACCCCACAGTTTACAGATGCTAAAAAGGAGGCTCTATCATGAATAGCTACATAACATTTTATGTTAGTGCAGTTAGAACTCTGAAACCAAAAACTTTGTTTACTGCATGCTTCTGTGTTAACCTTGGCCATGCCAATGGAGCTGGCGTTGAGCTCAGTGATGCCCTGGTTGGTTTTATCTCCTCTCTCCCACATCCCATAATCCTGTGGGCAACCAGAAATTAAAAAAAAAAAAAACAGGAGAAATTTATACATAAGTAGATTGAAAAGTCACAACAAAGACTATTTCAACTACCGACAAAGAAGAAGCAAACAGGTCTTACAGCTACTTTATAAGCTGCCTCAATGTAAAACATGAGATTTTGTACTACGTCCACTTCATCTTGGGTGTAGATGATATGTAGACCTGGAATGGACAAGGACACATAGACACAGGCAGCAATGCAAGGGAAAAAACTAGTCATTTATTTCAGAGAGGTTCACTCATACCAGACGCTGTCATCTGAGCGAGGAAGAGCAGGAAGAGAGAGGTGGCGTCGACCTGCAGGTGACCCCACTGGTCGTCTCCGACAACGATGGCACACGTCTTGGTGTTGTACTTGGCGTGGAGCGAGTCTGAGGTACTTCGGCTGTATTTAAACTTTTCCACCTTTTCTAGCTGTGACAGGAGAGAACGATAAAGACAACAGATAGACTGTTGCATCTTCCTTGATGCAACTTTTTCAAAATTCAAAATTTGTTTCCTTCTTCATAGTTCCAAGAATAGCACTGAGGTGACAGTATCAAACAACAGCCAAACAAAGATACTGTATATAAAATGTCTGTTTGAGAGAGAAAGTGAAGCAGTCATCTTACCTGCCTCATTATACACTGAAGGACACCTCTCATCAGCTTCACTACACTCTGCAGAGATATGATGAAACAGACAATATGAGACTCTGGACAATTTGTCTAAAGAGTACAATAAGGTTTGAAATACAGGATGTCATCTACGTAAATAAAAAAGTTCAACAACAACCATAACCTCATGACATACAGACTAGTGCTGGGCGATATGACCCAAATTTTCTATCATGGTATTTTCAACATTTACACCGGTTTGACTGTATTTGATGGTATTTTTCTTTTCATCACAGGTCAGCTGATAATAAAATGTACAAACCCTGCTTATTGACTTTTTTTTTTACTGTACCTCTGTCTGTGTCTCTGTTTCCCTCCTCTATGTTTCTTTTCTCTGACTAGTGGTCGGAGACAGTAGTCACACATTTTGGTCCGGTTGTGAAGGAGGAGGGTTAAGAAATGATTATTATTGGGTCTATTGTTTTATGTTATTTAATAAAGCTTATCAGCACGACTCACCTTGAACACCAGTCAATTCCAATTCCACTACAAACTACTTCCCTCGGGCTTTTCACAATAGAACCACGTTAAGTCTCCATCAGCATAACGTCTCCATATTAACTAATCGTGCGTTAATAACCGTGCACGTCACCAAAGAGGTGTTTATGACATTCACCGATGGTGAAAAGGGGATTTTTTTTTTAAACATCAGTCAATATAAGCAGCGGAATCGCCACCCGCGGCTGCAACTAGCTGCTCCAACAATAACATTAGCATGCTAACGCACATAGCGGTGCTGCAAGGAAAAGCGTCCCCCAGGAAACAGTTCACTGGCGGCCGCGACGAAACGTTCTGCACGTGTTCAGGCTATTTAAACTGGTATGTCGGTATTCAGAAAATTCATATCATTATAAAAATAAAAACCGGTATTCGGTACAAAACAGTATACCGCCCAGCACTAATACAAACACAAACTGACCTGCTCCAGCTCGTAGGCCTTGGCCTTGTCTTCGTCTCGGTCAGCGTTCTTCCTGTAGGCCAGACTGAGGGCCCACACGGACACGATGCTGTAAACATTGTCTCTGACCCAGGCGTCCGGCTGATCCGTGCTGCCCGGCAGAAGACCCGTCACCGGGTCCTGTCAAACACGGAGAGGTCCAAAATTAATCGGATCATAATCTAAAGAAACTGTAATGTGGCAGGTGATAAATATTTAGTAAAAACATTGGCAACAAGACTTTTTCTTGCTCTTATATATATGGATATAAAATAAAAGTTCAATTTTCTATTTGGACAGATTGCAGATTAGTTCAAGTACGGGTCTCTGCAGTCACTAATGGGACGTTTCTTGGATGTGGGCATACTGTGGGTAAACTGTGATTGGTTGGATTGACGTGTAGATGTAGTTTGGGTGGACCAAACAACAAGACCGAGACTCACTTTTTCAGGTGGTCTTGGTCCACTTCGAAACGAACTCTGGTGCGGTTCGCTTCTGGTGTAAAACAAGACCAGCCTCGAACCAAACCACTAAACACTTTTTTGGACTTCAAAAGCCACCGTTGCTAGCCATTCAGCGGCAAACAATGAGCACGCAGAGCATCTCATCTCCCTTGGGTTGCGCCACACATTTGTCTACACCATTCCAAAATTAGAAGTACCCAAAATCATCACAAAACTGCCGTTGAATGAGCTGCTCTTGAAATTCTAAATGGTCAGTTGTATTAACAGCACCATCTTTCTGTGCTCTGTCCTGCCCCCGTCATCTCTGTCCAATGGGAGCAATGATCGTCACCCACATTACTTTGTTTACAAACTATAGCCTGCTTGCAAAACAAACAAACAAACAAACAAACAAACAAACAAACAAACAAAAGCACAATAAGAATGCAAACAGCACCAAATGAAAAAAAATAAGGTCCGCTTTTAGTCTGGACCAAACAAGTGAACTAAAGGACTTTCCACTGAGTTCCCCTTTACTGTCACTTCTTTTTTTTTTTTTTTTACTTTGGCTGAGCCAAATTCCAGCACCACATAAACAAAATAAACATGTTGTCCAAGTAGCTTTTACAAACTTGAATTTATTCTTAAATAAAATAGAAAAGGGAATAACGTCTGGAAAAACTAATGCTTCTCTATACACTGCTTCCTTACTTATCCAGACCTGAAAAATACAAACAAATCTCAAAAAGTTCATGTTTTTCACAACTGTGAGAACTGTGCACAGGTCACAGTGCTGCTTCTCTGTAAAATGTTGCAACAAACTGAGAATTTCGTCTCAAGTTGAACTCACAGAAAAGAATCAACAACTTCTTATTGTGTGTAGCCATTACATCATCGTCGTTATCTCTGTGCGAATTTCACAAAATCTTTGTGGAGCACATTTGTGTACATTTGACCTGCAAAAACCAAGATCTGGTCACGAACCTTAGCCAAAAGTAATCAGTCGGTGTGTTTTTACTTCAACATTTTGTTTCATTCAGTTCTCCAGGAAGTAGTGCGACAAATAAATAGCCGTTACTGTCAGTTCATCTGCAGATTATTTTAAGCCTCCTGAAATGAACCACAAGGCCTCAGTGTGGGTCATTTTGACCCAGGGCTAGCAGAAGTGTCAAGAAAAAACCTTAAAGACCATATTCAAGAAACAGAAACATCTTGTTCTGTACATTACCACAATAAATTTTTAACAAAATCTTTCAGATGCAGTTCAAGTTTAGACTCTCAGCTTTAATTCACTGAGTTGAAAGAAATGAATGTGTAGAAATGCGAGGAACTAAACCATTTATTTTAACACAACCCCTTCATTCCAGGGCCTCGAAAGTGATTTGGACAAATTAAATCATTGTCAATAAAATATTCATTTATAATAATTGGTTGAAAACCCTTTGTTGGCACTGAGTGCCTGAAGTCTTGAACTCATAGACATCACCAGATGATATGTTTCCTCTTTCAGGTCTAGGGATGGAAACTGTTAATATTTTATCGATGCTACTACTCTTATCAATATTGTTTTTTGATATGGTATGTTAACGTTACTCTTATTAATGCTTTTCTGTGGATAAAAAAAACAAAGACAAACTTTTGACTATGCAATGCTTTTATTTTAGAGCAATTTAGAACACACAACATAGACTTTGAAAAGCCACTAAGAAACATTTCTGATGCTTTTCAAAGTGACTGCAGTCTGAACTAACCTTGAGTCTGGCCGTTTAAATCTTGCATCTCTACACGTCTTAAGTTACAGAACAGAATTCTAATTGCTTCGTCTTTTTTCTTTAATTTTCCATGTCCTGGACAACTCAGAATCCACAGAAACACATGATAGCAACATTGGTCTGTAGTGGACCGTATCGATATTAAAGTTACTCGATCAATACTTTGCTTCCATCACATCGCTTCGGTCCAAAAATAAAATGCTGGATCGGAGCATCCGGTCAGAGGCAGGTTCAGATATAAACACTGAACTAAATTCAGCGGGATAAGTATTGAACACATCACCATTTTTCTCAGGGAAAAAGTATTGAACACATGAAGAAAGGGAGGTGTAAAAAGGCATGGAAAGACAAGACACCAGCTGAACTCTCTCAGTAATTAGAAAGCAAGCCTGCCCCTTGTCAGTGCAAGTTAATATCAGCTGGTTCAGTCCCAAATGATGGCCAGGTATCACACAAGAACCATCTGATGATGGGTAAAAGTAAAGAGCTCTCTCAAGACCTTCACAACCTTATTGTTGCAAAGCATAATGATGGCATCGGTTACAGAAGAATGTCTAAACTTCTGAAGGTTCCAGTGAGCACTGTTGGGGCCATAATTCAGAAGTGGAAAGAACATTATTTCACCATAAACCGACCACGACCAGGTGCTCCTCACAAGATTTCTGACAGAGGAGTGAAAAGAATTATCAGAAGAGTTGTCCAAGAGCCAAGGACCACTTGTGGAGAGCTTCAGAAAGACCTGGAATTAGCAGGTACGTTTGTTTCAAAGAAAACAATAAGTAATGCACTGAACCATCATGGCCTGTATGCACGCTCACCACGCAAGACTCCACTGCTGAAGAAACAGCATGTTGAAGCTCCTTTAAAGTTTGCTGCACAACATTTAGACAAGCCTGTGTAACACTGGGAGAATATAGTCTGGTCAGATGAGACCAACATTGAACTGTTTGGATGCCAGAATACACATCATGTTTGGAGGTCAGATGGCACTGCACATCAGCCCAAAAACACCATACCAACAGTGAAGTTTGGAGGTGGGAACATCATGGTGTAGGGCTGTTTTTCAGCATATGGTACTGGCAAACTTCAAATAATTGAAGGAAGGATGAGTGGAAAAATGTACAGAGACATTCTTGATAAAAATCTGCTTCCATCTACCAGGATGATGAAGATGAAACGTGGCTGGACATTTCAGCAAGACAATGAGCCCAAACACAAAGTCAAGGAAACTCTCAGTTGGTTTCAGAGAAAGAAACTAAAGCTGCTGGAACGGCCCAGCCAATCACCTGACCTGAATCCAACAGAAAATCTATGGAAAGAACTAAAGATCAGAGTTCATAGAAGAGGTCCACGAAACCTTCAAGATTTGAAGACTGTTTGTGTGGAAGAATGGGCCAAAATCACACCTGAGCAATGCATGCCACTAGTTTCTCCATACAGGAGGCGTCTTGAAGCTGTCATTGACAACAAAGGCTTTTGTACAAAGTATTAGATAAATTTCAGTAAGTGTGTTCAATACTTTTTCCCTGTGCCATTCCACATTATTACAAATAACTTCATTTCTGGACATTTATGGTTTGATTTCTTTGTATGTATGGATCACTTGGGTTGTTACCAACATCTGGTGAAAATTTCATGTCATTAGCACCTCTAGTAATATATTTACTGAGAAAAATGGTGACGTGTTCAATACTTATTTTACCCGCTGTAAGCATTTAATCACCTCTGATTACACAACTATTTCAGAATCGACATGCTAACATGTAGCATCTGTAGGCTACTTTCTATAAACACCATGCTGAATGTGACATCACGTCTTTTTCTGCAAGACTTTGGACCTTTTAGCTCGCTGTTGTCGCTTCGCCATCATCAGGGTCCTGTGTTAGAAGCCCCTTCCCTTCATGCAGAGTTTTTTTTTTGACTAAATCTAAACGATGCAGCATGTGTTGGTCCGCCATTTTCATACCACTGCTTTGACACTATTAACGATATCGTTAAGGCTGGGACTTGTTGATCTGGTTAAAATTAATCATGTGGCACCGGGGCCGAAAAATACCTGTTTCAGTACCCATCCCTAGCCAGGCCTTTACTGCAGCAGTTTTCAGTTGCTGTTTGTTTGTGTCTGAAGTTTAGTCTTTAACAAGTGAAATGATGCTCAATTGGGTTGAGATCAGGTGATTTACATGGCCATGCAAGAATATTCCACTTCGCTTAATTAAACTCCTGGGTTGCTTTGGTTTTGTTTTGGGTCATTGTCTATCTGTATTTTGCAACAATCACTCTTGACTTTTCAACAATAAAGCAGCTTCTCATCATCTCCTCAGACTCAGAGCCGTTCACTCATTTTCTAGGTGTTCAAAAACTACACAACACCTCTCCATCTCCTTCTGTCATAATTAGAATTCTGTCGAACTCCAGCCTCGTTTCTTCCTCCTTTGCAGAGCTTGTGTTGCTGAACCTGCTGTCTGAAAAGCAGTGTCATTGTGTTACAGCCCACTGAGAAAGCACAGCAGTCAGCTGGTTCACCAGCGAGACAGCTTTAGTTCCCAACGCAGAGAAATGTCACACAAGGTGACGTGTGGCCACGCTGCACAAACAGTGCAAAAATGTCGACGAGTTAGACCTTTTTAAGAGCAACCAAAGTAATTTGTGTTAACAGAGCTGTTCTACATAATTTCCTGTTGATGTGTTTTGATGTCTAATGAAGTGTTCTTGGCTGTGAGATGACTCACTTCTCAGAGGCTACGTTCACACTGAAGGCAAATCCGACCCAAATCCTATTTTTTTGGNGAAGATAAACAACCCCAACCCTAAAATTAATTAATCAAATAAATAAAGCAAAAGAAAAAAATCCCCAGTGATCTCTCTTCCCTATTATCCGTGAATCGCCACATTATCGTAGTGGAGGAGTTTGTGTGCCTGACAAATCCTAGGAGGTATACTATTAGGGGCAATAGCCCTTTTTAGGGTCTCCAAAAACAGATGGTCCAATAGGTGATAGGCCAGACAAAAAGTGATTCTGAATACTCATATGGACAGAATTCAACAGGTCGCTTAATATCCTTTAGCAAGATGTGGCCACTCTGGAGCCAAGTAGAGATGGGAGCAATGGACCTCATGCAAGAACATGTTCGTATTCTTACCCTAAACTTCTCTTACTTTTGTTCGTACAAAGGGTTCGTACGAACATGTCACGTCAGATTCAACAAACACTTCTATCTTCAGGAAACGTGCGTAAATGAGCTGCGTAAAT
>NW_013952590.1:238769-239857 GCF_001266775.1 Austrofundulus limnaeus
CATGTCACATCAGTGCTGTGGAGCGTTCACACAGGGGTCTGATGCAGGTCACATTTAAAATGTAATGTGAACGTTCACACAAAAAGATCAGATTTTTTCAAAAAATCGGAACTGAGCATTAAGACCTGCAGTGTGAACATAGCCAGAGATTCAAAAAGTGACCTCACACTCAGTTTATCCACTTGGATCTCAAAGTTCTAATGTTTACAAAAAGACAAACTGAAAGTCGAACGTAAAAAGTGCCGTACGACTGTTCTGTTCTGCTACACTAATTCAAATTACACGTTTGTCTTGTTTTTGCACATTTTTGTGACCTTTTTTTTTTTTACTTGTTTCCTTGTTTATTCTTAACACAATACCTTGCTTCTGAGACCCTCTGCAGACTTGTTTACTGACCGGCTGACAAATGAACTTGATTCTTATTCTTGAATCGCTGCTTGTTTCCAGGTTCAAGAGGGGGCCCACACCCTGCTAACGTGGGACCAGCAGTGTGCCTGTACTTCAGCTTCATCCCACAGTTGAGCTGATATTTTAATTACTGTAATACAGTGGGTATCAAAGTTGAGGTCGGGAAAAATATATATCATCTCAGATAACTGTCGCTGCAAAAGAACCAACATTTCCTGTTTGACAAGAGAGTTGCCAGGGACAGAGCCAGACTACATCTGAAGGCTAAAGCTGCTCAATGGCCCGCTCCTTCGGTCATAATTTCGCAAAGTGACAAAGATGAAGATCTTTAGGAGTCTGTTTTCCATTTCCAGACTTTTTAAAAAAACAGGTTTGACTTTAGAAGTGTGAATGTTTGTTGTGTGTAGCAGTAGTTTTTTTCTAGTGTTTTTTTTTCATCAGAAATTTAATTGGTATTTCTGAATTTCCCATAGGAATTCAGAAATTTGTCTGTTATTTGTTTGTAGTTTTTTTCTAGTAATAGTTTTATTGAATTTTCTTAGAAATTTTAATGAAGTTTGTGATTGTTTGTTGTGTGTAGTTTTTTGTATTTGTGTTTTTTATTGTAGTTTTATTGATTTTTTTTTTTTTGTTAATTTTTAATTTACATTTCTGAATTCCCCTTAGGGGTGTCACCTTAC
>NW_013952590.1:241094-252323 GCF_001266775.1 Austrofundulus limnaeus
GGAAAACCCATCTGGATAACAGCAGACTGACTGCTTGTAAAATGTACGACAGGTCTGGACCACACGTGAATTTTGTTAGTTTCTGAAAAAAAAAACCTAGAATACGAAAACATTGGTGAATGCCACAAATTCTCCTAAATCACTCGTACGCACAACTTAAGAACAAATCTGTGCGTACGAACGGTTTTTGCATGAGGCCCATTGTTCTCTTTGATGGGAGCAGATCTTTACAAGTCGTTTGTTTCATAGAACCATTCAAAACAGCCGTTCAGTTTTAAACTTGTTATATCATCTTGTCAGGAGATACGTGGATGGACCCATGTGTTTTTATCAAGATGAACCTTCCTCCCTCTTTCCCCCTGAGCTGCTGTCCTCCCCTCTGTCTGAAAAAGTGAAGGAGGAGTGATTGTCTCTGTTCCACAATAAATGAACACAAGTTTGAAATAACTTGAAGAAAAAYTTCCTTGCCGAAATCTTCTTGGGAGTACGGCTAAAGTGATTCTGAGTACCATCCATGGTACTTGTGCAACAGTTTGCACATAAACCCAAACCATGTGTGAATAAATGTGTACTTTTCCCAAATAAATCTCATATTATATACTAAATCTGCATAGAATAAAAGCTCAGCATTCGTTGAAGTAATGCATATCACCCGCCACATTTCTCACAACAGTGTTAAACAAAAAATAAGCTATTGTTAAAAATATTCCTGCTTCAGTCAAACCTTTTAAAAACAGCAGAATTTAATAATACCTTACATGATCTGAATAAGTTGTTTTTTAACGAATGTGTTGTGGTGGGCAAAAATCAGAGTCCGAATCAGATTTATTGGCCAAGCAGTTAACACACAAAGAATTAGTTTCCTGCTGTTGATGTCTCATCCTGCTCCTTTTGAAACATTATTAATTACCACATTGCGCTATGCATCTTTTGTCCAAATTCCTATTATGTTGTGTTTTAAACAAATAAGTAAGTTTACAGCAAGTTATCTYTATGGATGTTCAGGGCTACCTTCAAGTAAATCCAATGAAAGCTAATCAGTTGTTCAAGATAGGTGGAAATAAATGCCAACAAGTGAATTTGGCCATGCAAACCTAAATATGTCTGCAGATGTTTGGCTTTTACAATGAAGTCCAATGACAAGAACTTGCAAAAGACGTCATCACAGCTGGAACAAAAATGATTTATGTCCTAAAGCTAAAAAAGTATAAGAAACGTTTATTTCTGTATTTAAATAGCTCCTATATTTTAAAAATAAAGAAGTTACTTTAATTCTTCAATCAAACACCAGTCAAACACAGGTTTGACTGTGGCTTGTGTCAGAGAGCACCACAGTCTTGCGAAATGTCCCTTCAGCAGGGTTTACAACTCGACCTCCTTYATGTCCGGACTGTCTGCAGGCAAACACAGACTTTGATGACTTCTCGTCCTTTTTTGACTGCTCGGCGTCAACCACAGTGATGTACAGTCAACATAAAAAGTACTATGAAACACTCACCTGGTGCTGCAGGATAGTTTGCTGCACTACCCGAGCATAGTTGTCCAGTTTAACGCCAGAGTTGCTCCTGCTTCTCATGTTGTTTCACTTCAGTCGGCTCATCAAAGAGAAGACGGGGAAAAAAACGACTCAAATCCTCGCCAAGACAGTCATTTCTGCTACGATTCTTTTAAAYGGCTTAAAGGCCGGAGCGAAAAGTCGCTTTGCAGACAGACACAAAGGAAACAAGCCTGGCTGTGAGGTAAAAACAGTAGCTCTGCGAGCGGAGGAGGCGGAGYAGAAGACGCACGCGACGGTTTCTGCTGGACACCGGAAGCAGCAACTACACCGGTGTTGTGTCGAAAGAAGTACCCCTGTTAAAAAAATAAACCCCACATCCGTCGTAATAAGATCATTTATACTGTTCACTAGTGAGAATGAGAAGTGACAGGAGCAGACTACGTTCATAAAAACAGCCTAWATTAATTTTAGACTTTGTGTAATTTTGTGGCTGCAACACACGCGCACGTACACTGACCCCATCCATCATTGTTYCCTTTGCAGTCATAAAACTCTTCCTCAAATTTAGAATCTAAGTTAAGTATGTTGTAAAATAATGGTATGTTTAAAGCCACAATAAATTAGAATCACTTTACTTTAGTTCAGTTTATTTATACCACTAACTCACAGCAAAACTCATCTCAAGTGTACAAAGGAACAAGAATTCATATTCATAAATCCAAACTCTGTCTTAAATAGATCCAGATTGAAATACAAATAAAATAAAAATATTAATGAATAAATACACTGTGGCCTACTTTTGATTGTTCATAGAGAGTTTTATTAGCTTAACTGAAATAATCAGGTTTAATTTAATTTAAATTAATTAATTTAATTTTCCATATATATTAGCCCATTGATATGTATTACAATAATAGCAGTAATAATTAATAATAGTAATAATTAATAGTAATGCAGATTCATGTTTGCCTATCTGTAATTGTTGAACAATAATAACTGAACAAATTATCAGTTGTTTCTTCATATTTTTCCAATTTTTTTAAAATTCTTCCTCGATCAAGGGTTTAATAACAGAATAATCAAAGTTTTTATATTGTTGTTAAATGTTTTTAAAAACAGCAATACGGAAATAAAATCTTATTTTAAAAAATTCCGCTAATCGACTACAAGAAATCCCAGAATGCACCGCGGTTTGGTCCGTTTCTGAATTAAAACCTCTTCCGCGTGAGGAACCACTTTGACGGGTGGAGTTCTCTCATTTCCATGTAGGAACAATATCTCATACTTCTTGATTTTAAAGCAAATAAAACATCCTCAAAAATAAACATTTATTTATCTAAAAAAACGTTTGTTTGTTTTTGCTACGTAAGAGTTAGGAGAGTTGAAGTGGTTAGGTTCCTGAGTGCTGGGGGGAATGTTGACGGTGTAACACCTGTTTCGAGTCGAGACTTGTCCTCATCTCTTTCCTTTAGCTCCAGCTCTGAATAGATTTTATTTTTTGTTCGAGTCAAATGAGTAGCAGAGACAACAGTGAGGATGAAAGCKGCATTACACGGAAAGTCGCCTATGTGTACAGCCCGGAGTACATCCAGACCTGCGATACTTTATCCAAAGTCCCAAACMGGGTGAGAAGTATTAGATTCCTGTGTTCATTGAAGACTTTTCAATTGAGTTATCTAAAGATAAACTGCGTTTGTTTAATGTTATATATCATTTCCAGGCTAGTATGGTCCATTCACTGATAGAAGCTTATGGGCTGCTTCAACACATGAGGTGAGTTTTTAGCGTTTTAGGCTGGAAACTTTCCAGAAGTAGAAAATGATTTAATATTTTTACAACATCCAAACAATACACTAATATTAACATTCAAATCCAGAATCTGTTTTTGGTGCTTTTGCTTACAGGATAATTTATATTTTCACTTGTATCCAGAAACTATGTTTTGAACATAATTTTGTTATTCCACCTCATACAAACTATTCTAATTTGCTCTTAATTCCTTAGTTACAAACAAACAAACAAACAAACAAACAAATAAATAAAAATGCAAAACACATCCACTTCTGCACTTTGTAAAGCAACAACACACACTACACATATGTTTATTGCTATAAAACAATTTCTGATCCATATGCTCTCGGGTATCTTTGAAAAATCATAAAATTTTGCAAGAATATATTTCATTTTCACAGTATTTGTATGTGCTATTCACTTTTCGTGACCAGTCATGGCACAGAAACTGTTTTGAGGAAAATCAAGATCCAGTCGTTGCTTGAAAAAGTTGGATCTCACTGTTGCCTTCAGTTCTTGTTATCTCAATATCTTAATTTAAAGATTCAGTTTGTTTAACCTTTCTGGATCTCAATTGGTATTTTTTAATGTTTACCAGAATAATTTTCATTCACCAGTGATTGTTTTTTAATTGGCGGGAAGTAAACCTCCTCTGTGGAGTTCCACAAGGCTCARTTCTTGGTCCCTTKCTTTTGAAGTTKATCATGCTCCTATAKTGTTCTAACAAATATYACAGCATGTTGTGTCATTTAAATACAGATCATGCACAGTTGTCAAAAGATCTCAGTTATGTCATTAAACTGTTTTAATAGTTCTAAAGTTTTGAAAGTCCAGAAAGTTTTACAATTAACAAAAGGCAAATCTGACATGTTTATAGTTGGAAATAACATAAAACAGAAAGAATTGTTTTCACTCTGTATCCGTTCCGTTAAGTCGCAGCAAACAACCATCCGTCATCGACATCTGCTTTTTCTCTACTGGGTCTTCTCCAGTAGTAACTGGTGCAAGACGGGACACCCGGGACAGGCTTTCAGTCCATCMCAGAGCTACATTAGAGACAAACAACCATTCACACTGTCATTCACGCRTGGGGAGATCATGCAAACTCCACTCGGAAAGCTCCCAGGCCAGGATGTGATCTTGCGACCTGCTTGCTGAGAGGCAGCAACTCCAGTACCAACTGAGCCACCGTGCACAATGAACACGTCAGAAAAAAATAATGTGGACAGTCACACAGCAGTGTAATAACTTATTACAGCCCTCTAGAATCCTATTAAAAGTCAAGCAGAARAAAAAGCTGTTTCACAAACTGACTTAGACGATATGGCTTGTTGAGAGCTGACTGCTGTCCTCATTTGTGTTTTAGTCACTCAACTGTCTCCTGCTTTAGCTAAAAAAATGCTTTCAAATGTTCCTAATGGCTTAAAAGGACTTAAAGAGGTCATAGCCAAAATCCATTTTTTAGCCGTTAAATACATTTTGCTTTGTACGTGGAGTTTCTAGAGTGGAGAAAAGTTTAATTTAGTCATTCACATGTGATTCAAATGGTTTCATTATACCTCGACAAAACTAGTTCCCTTTGTTTCTATCTGCAATCTTCATTTATTTTATTTATTCATATTTTCAGGTGAACTAGCAGAGTTACCTCCTTTTAAATCCACGCCTTGCAGCAGTATATTCAGCAGTTCAAACAGTCTTTTACTCATCTAGGCCGTTTTCAGGAAAATAAGCCTAATGCAGAGTTTCGTGTTGTTTTTCTGCAGCGTTGTGAAACCTCATGCAGCCTCGATGGAGGAAATGGCCAAGTTCCACACAGACTCGTACCTGGAGCACCTGCACAAAATCAGCCAGGATGGCGACAACGACGACCCCCAGTCAGCTGATTATGGYCTTGGTGATGAACGCGAACTACAACTTCTAACTTTTTTTCTTTTTCTTTTTTTTTGTGTGGGGTCTTTTTGTTTTAGTCTAAAACGATTCTTTATATTGTGATTAATTTAACTTTGTTTTGCCTTCCTATTTCTAAAACGCTTTGAAATAAGAGTTGAAAGAACGGCACAAACTAAATGTTTTCTCCTCTGACCACTTGAGGTATTTGGGACGTTAGGTTTATTAGTGTTCATTAAAAACACATTTTACYACTCATTTATGTTCACCACTGAGCTGATAAAGAATGTGCAGTGATAGAAATGGTGGGAGAGGAAAATACATGTCTCATTGTGGCCACCAGAGGACAACAGTGTTACACTTATTGAAAAATGTATAGCCCTAAATTACATGCTTTTCTTTATTTTTGTCTTCCAGCAACAATCTCTTTCTAAAACAATTACATTTTTTACTTTTTCTTACTTTATTTATTTTATGTTTTTGTTTGACTGTCTGAAAATCCACCTTTTATGATGTACATTTCCAGTTTTACTTTTCAAGCTCACCTTGTTTGTTTGGTTTTCCTTGAMCCGTTAATTATCTTTATTCATCGCTTTCACTTCTTTCCTCTATTATCATCAACTCGATCAGTTTTTCAACAACTATTCTCACTGGCACTTCCTCCTTTTGTGTTATACACCTCTTATCTTCTTCTAAAAACAAAGTTTGAAAAAGGTTTGACCACATTTTCCAGTAGTTCAGTTATTATAATTATACATTTCTTTGTATGTTTTGTTGCTTGYGCATACAGTAGTCATGGCAGCTATTCTGGACTCTAACAAACTTTAATGATCATTAGTCATTAGTCTTTGCTGTTTGCATCTCTCTTTCTACAGGTTATGACTGCCCGGTGGTGGAGGGCATATTTGACTAYGCAGCAGCAGTAGGGGGCGCTACAGTGACAGCAGCTCAGTGTCTGCTGGACCAGAAGTGTGAAGTGGCCATTAACTGGGCGGGAGGGTGGCACCATGCTAAAAAGTAAGATGATTGGGTTTATACATAAACATGAGCATTCAGAYGGGTTAAAGCTGTGTTTTTCCTCTCTGCATTATTATTGTCAGTCAGTGGTTGATTTCAGTCCTTTAGTGTCTGTTGAATAAATGAAAGGTTGCTGTTGAGTGAAAGTGTAGTTAGTTAAACCAATTTATTTTAGTTTGATGGGGAATGTTGCCTCATTCCTGTAAATACATCAAGCACGAACCTGATTTAAGGCA
The DNA here is from genome assembly GCF_001266775.1 of Austrofundulus limnaeus. NCBI lineage: Eukaryota > Metazoa > Chordata > Actinopteri > Cyprinodontiformes > Rivulidae > Austrofundulus > Austrofundulus limnaeus. Next base: position 247,524 of record NW_013952590.1, read on the forward strand.
CATATATATGACATATATATCAAATCAAAGTTGAGTTTTTGTGACAGTGTTTGTGCCGCACCTGTTAGGGGAGGGGTGATGTCACTAGCAGGTAGCTACACGCTGCTTTGTTTGTATGCAGCTGATACCGCTTTGCTTTTTGTCCGGAGTCTCATTGATGAATGAGGATAGAAGGTAGGTAGGGCTGGGCAATAAATCAATAATAATATACAGTATGTCACAATAGTCTCAACCTGTTGAGCAACATGCACAGTAGCAGTTTCATGTTTCGCCACCGTGCCTCRTAACGGCTGAAAAATAAAAAGAACGACGTGGAGCGAAAGGATAAAAYGAGTGCAACRGSTCGAGAAGAAATTTTGGATAAAAGACGAAAGGTCGTGTCACCAGTTTGGCGGTAATAATCAGCTTTTTTCTCTTGATCCTTATTGTGATTAAGTAAAACAAAAAACTAATCAATAATTATCAATATCGACTGATGAGAAACGATGAAATCATGATACATTTTTTTCGCCATATCTCCCAGCTCTAACAGAAGGATAGGATAGATACTTTTTTGACAGATTTGTATGAAATGCATGAGAAAGTATTTATTGGATGTACCTCCGTCCGTCCGTCCGTCCATCCATCCATCCATCCATCCATCCATCCATCCATCCATCCTCTACCACTTGTCCATAGTCAGGTCGCAGAGGCAACAGGTCCAGGAGCGAAACCCAGACATCCCATTTCCCAGTGACACTTTCCTGGGGGACATCAGGGTTTCCTCCAATGTATAATAGCCAATCCCTACTTGTCTCCTGCGCCAGGCCAAACATCATTTGTTTATTTAGTTTATTGAGTTTTGTTTTATTTTTTATTTTATTTTTTTGCAYCACCCGAGATTGAGTCAGCAGGATAAGTGGCTAGGACCTAGCATTAGCAATGCAGCACTGTGCTACCGCAGCATTAGAAACTATAYTCACTTAACCACCTTCAGCCTTATACGTTTTCTGGACTAAACCCTGGGATCCAGAGGCGTTCCCAGGCCAGAGAAGATACATCATCCCTCCAGCGAGTTCTGGGTCTTCCCCAGAGCCTCCTACCAATCGGACATGCCTGGAACACCCCTAAAGGGAGGTGCCCAGGAGCCATCCTAATCARATGAAACACCTCATCTGACTCCTTTCAATGCAGAGGAGCAGCGACTCTACTCTGAGCTCCTTCTCATCTCTAAGGCTGAGCCTGGCTGCCCTACGAAGGAAACTCATTTCGACCGCTTGTAGTCATGTTTTTGTTCTTTCAGTCATGATCCACTCCTCATGATCATAGGTGAGGGGTTGAACGTAGATAGACCAGTAAATCAAGAGAGAATTCTTCACCACAACTGACCGAAGCAACGCCCTCAATACTKAGGACAAGGTCCTAATCTGTCAATCCATCTCCTGATCTATTCTGATTGGATGTATCTCTACACCTAGTTATTATTTGGATCTAGCCTTAKTAAAGATGTACAAAAACATGTACAATAGGTTGCCTTCAGGCCCAGGCCGCCCTTGAAAAAGAGATCTGAGATCTCAATGGGACTTGCCTGGTTAAATAACAGTGAATGAATGAATGAAAAAAAAAAGATGTCTGTCGCAACTAATTGACTTTAAAAACACACAAAAAATGACTATAACTCTTAGCTCTAAAGCAGATGTGGTAAAAACGAAAACTTAAAGTCATTCACAACACATACTCTCACCTTATACTGTATCTAATGATTACTTTAGAGTAAATGTGTTGTTTCTATACAAAGCTAAGTTTCTGGATTTCAGTTTATGACAGCTGGTCCAAATATATATATTTTTAAAGAAAACAGACTAAAAATAAGAARAAGAACTGAAGCCGAAGCTGAGTAAAATATTTTTTATCTGCAACATGACATTAAAATTCTGGTCTTTATTGTAATAATTAAAGTCTGTTTGGTTTTTGTTTTATTTATTTATTTATTTTTTAGGGATGAGGCTTCGGGTTTCTGTTATGTGAACGATGCTGTGCTGGGAATCCTGAAGCTGAGGGAGAAATATGAGCGAGTGCTGTATGTGGACGTAGACCTGCATCACGGAGACGGTATGTTTTAAGCCGTCCTGTGGGTGGAGTCTAACTGCAAACAAACCCGAAGCTTTACCTGCCCTCTCTCACTGCAGGTGTTGAAGAGGCCTTCAGCTTCACATCAAAAGTTATGACGGTTTCTCTGCACAAGTTTTCTCCTGGTTTCTTTCCCGGTTTGTCCTTCCACRTAGTACAGCAATGATATTTTCTCAAAAAGCAATCTGACACAGGGTTGAACAYGTGTGTGTGTTTAGGCACAGGTGACCTTTGTGACACGGGGTTGGGGAAAGGCCGCTGGTAYGCTGTGAACGTCCCATTCGATGACGGCATCAGTGATGACAGATATTACCAAGTTTTTACCAGGTRCACACCTTCCTAAGATCAGTTTTTCTTTCTCTCTCACAATTCTATGATGCAGTATCAGCATTTTATTGCTGACTCATCTAACATGTATGTACTTTGCCATTGCTATGAGTCTGGAGTTTACTGGTTGAATGTTTTTTTCCTGGCCTGATGACTAGGGTTGGGTAAAAATATCGATTCATCAATGCATTGCTATTTCTTTCCGATTCAATATCGATTTAGAWAATCCTCTGATTTAGTTCTATCCCCTGGTCAGTTTATCATGTAGAACAAGTATTATTGTGCTACTTCTATTCAGATATTTTATTTCTCAAAAATCTTCATGTACAACCTCAATTTCAATGAAGGTGGGACGTTGTGTAAAATAAAAAAAAAAACAGTATACAATGATTTGCAAATCCTTTGTATGTAGTGCTGACCCATGTAGGCCTGTCACGATAGCTAATTTTACTGGACAAGAAATCGTCCCCTAAATTATTSWGATAAACAATAATATTGTTTGGAAACCTTTKTAAACACATCCCACACAATGTGTATGAAAGTTTAGCAAATTTACGTATGTTTTAAAAAAGTTACGAACTGACCAGAGATTGGGAAAACAACACACAASGACAGCTACTATAACTGTAACATTGCTTTCCACCTCTTCGATCCAAGCCAGTACAGCGATTAATCAATGTATTGCTTATCACAATGGACCTAGGCCAGGGGTGGGCAGTCCTGGTCCTCAAGGACCGCTGTCATGCATGTTTTACTTGTTCCTCTGATTCAACACACATGATTTAGTGATTGTCTTCCCTTCTGAAGTTCCCCCAAAGCWTGGTAATMAACCATTCATTCAAATCAAGTGTGTTGGAGCAGAGAAACCTCTAAAACTTGCAAGATAGTGGCCCTTAAGTCTCACCCCTGGCCCAGGCCATGCATGGATCACCTCTGGCAGACCACATCTGGGCCACCAAAAGGCCTTCATTCTTTGCAGTATCTGGGCCWCTAAAGGGCCTCCATTCTTTGCGGTGTCTAGGCCACCTAAGGGCCTCCACTCTTTGCGGTATCTGGGTCACCAAAGGGTCGCCATTCTTTGTGGTATSTGGGCCACAAAAGTGTCACCATTCTTTGCGATACCTGGGTCACCAAAGGGCCTTCATTCTTTGCGGTATGTGGGCCACTAAATGGCCTTCATTTTTTGCGGTATCTAGGCCACCGAAGGGTCACCATTCTTTGCGGTATCTGGGCCAATAAAGGACCTTCATTCTTTGCTGTTTCTGGGCCACTAAAGGGCCTCCATTTTTTGCGTTATCTGAGCCACCAAAAGGTCACCATTCTTTGCKGTATCTGGGCCACTAAAGGACCTTCATTCTTTGCTGTTTCTGGGCCACTAAAGGGCCTTCATTTTTGCGATATCTGGGCCACCAAAAGGTCAGAATTCTTTGCGGTATCTAGATAGAGTGTTAATGCWTTGTGTGGGCCATACCAAGATCAGAAAAAGTTAGCTATGTGGGTTGTTTTTAAATCTAAAAATTTAAGGTACCAATTTGGTACTAAATGAAACTGGAACATTTTGTTGCAAATCAAATCATCCAGTCTGAATTTGTTCCGCTGCCTTCCTGGTAATTAATTAAGTTAATAAGACAAGCAAGGAGGAACAGAGATGCCTAAATTAAACTCCTCCAGTCTGTGTCACTGAGATGTAGTCAGCACTAAAACAAAGTTATTTGATCTTATTAGTTTTGAGTGTTTAAAGAAAACAAGATTTTTGGAAAYGGTTGTTTGAGGAGTCATGTGTTCAACCAAAAGAGGTTATTTTTGGAGTCTGCAGATTGACTAATGGCTCTTACCAGAATTTTAATTTCCTTCAGGACTTGTTGAGGATACARCTCATAAATTTCTGTAATTGTGACTGAGTTTCAGAACTCAGTGATCTTTTCACACAATTAAACAGTGTAATGRTGTGAAATCAAGCAGTTTCTATAACCTTGTGGAAATGTGAGTGAMTTGAGAAGCTTTTTCTGCTATTTTTTTCTAACTATCCAAGTTGAATATAAACTAAATTTTAATCTTTAGTGATGACTGAAACTACGGTAGCTCTAGACTGAGGGTCTCTGACCTCTGTATAAAAAATGACTTTAAAGCTTGCTTGTGACCAATCCTGATGCCAATTGTTTTAGAAATCAGGGCAGCAAATCGCAGATTTACGAAGCTTATTTGTTTGAATGTTTTTGGCGTATAAATATAAAAATACAAAGTACCCGATTAAAAAAGAACAAAGCAAAACAATGACTAAAAGAACTTTGGGCCGATGGTTATAACCCTAATAACCCCAGTAGTTGGAAAATTGTAATTGATTAAAACACTTAGATTCTACAT
>NW_013952590.1:253388-254831 GCF_001266775.1 Austrofundulus limnaeus
TAGTATCAATCTTATTGATGTAATTCTAATAGATGTGCCTGCCTTTTAAAAAAAATCAAGTGATTTATTGCTTACAGCGGCAGGCCTACTAACATTGTTCAGCCCTAGTTAAAATAATCGTCCGAAAGTTAATAATAATAAAAAAATCAGCTTCATTGTAAAAACTGGTATCGGAATCGGCCACGGACCAAACTAATCAATCGTCCTCTCATTTTTAGCATGAAAAACACAACTTTCCATCTGAGATGCATCAACTTATTTCCTGTCACCTCCTCCTCCAGCGTGCTGCAGGAGGTGCGGGCGCAGTTCAACCCCGAGGCGATGGTGATGCAGCTGGGTGCCGACACCATGGCGGGCGATCCCATGTGCTCCTTCAACATGACCCCCGTGGGGGTGGGCAAATGTCTGCAGTATGTCCTGCACTGGCAGCTCCCTACRCTGCTGCTGGGAGGAGGTACTCCTGTAATTGTGTGTTTATTATTCTGTTCCGATGCTGTGTTTGTCTGCGAGACGAACGTGCGTGTGTTACGCGTTTGTTTATCAGCTTATATACAGATGCTGAATGTCAGTAGTTCAATATATCTTTGGTGTGTGTGAATTTTCTTTGAGTTTCAGTACACACACACACAGTCTCTCGCACACACAGCACCCTGTTCCAGACTCCTCAGCCCTCAGCCAGATGATAGCTGCTAATTATATGACACAATGAAGCCATTTTACTCAACTACAATCCGACCTCTCTTCAATTCTCTCCCTCCCTCCTTGTCCTACATACTTTCTCTCTGGGCTATGTCCTCCTCTCCCTCTCATTTTTTTTAGTCATTCTCTTGACTTCACTCGAGTCCACCCTCTTCATTCTTGACTCTCTCTAAGTTTGATGTGTGTCAAAGACGTTTAAGAAGGTCTTTACCTAAAATGGAATCTCCTGCTGCACCTCATCAGTCTGGTTCTTTTCATTTCTATTACAACTGACTAGTTTCAAAGTCTCCCATGAACTTTGCAGCATCAACGTTGCGCTAAACCATCTGTTTATGTCTCATCAGGAGGTTACAACTTGGCTAATACGGCTCGCTGTTGGACGTACCTGACAGGAGTGGTGCTGGGAAAGACTCTGTCCTCTGAGATACCCGACCACGAGGTACGATACAAACCGCTCAGTAACTCAAATGTACTCGTTCACTATACTGTCACACATGAAAACTTCCCATCAAATCAAAAATGCCCATTGTCTCAATAGAGGCTTGTCCTCAGGTGAGTCAGACAAGTACGTGTGATGCTTTAGCTTTCATATTAGGAAAAAAAGGTCAGTGTAAGGGTTAGGGGTGTAAGAAAATATCGACACACAGAAATATCGCGATATTTCATTTCCCAATACTGTATCGATATTCTAAAGCCCTGTATCGATTTTTAATTAAGGTTTAAAATGTCAACCTTCTTGCCAAC
>NW_013952590.1:258696-271442 GCF_001266775.1 Austrofundulus limnaeus
GTTATATTCTGTTACTAAGAAAACAGACAGTTAAAGTTTGATACAAAAACAAAATGTTGATGTTAAAATAAAAAAAAACATTTGGTTATAAATGGATACAATTTGTTTAGTTGGAAAAAAAAAAGAAAATAATCGTAATTGTGAACTTAATATTGATAAAACAGCAATTATGCTGAGTCAGGCTTGATTTTTAGTAAGCTTTTCCTGTTAAATCAATAAATTAAATCAATAAATCAACTGAATGGGGGCTTGAGTGAATTGTTGCATCCCTAGTTATCTCACCTGTTGTGGATAACTCTTTAAACRACATCAGTTCGGAGAACCAGTTTCTGATCAGGTTGATGAGCTAATGGCTAGTCTGAGTGGATTGGTCRTCGTCATAAAACAAGTCTAATTTCAAGAGTTTCATGGTGGTTCATGTAAATGCTAGTTTTCAAACCTTTACAATGCTATCAGTTCCACATTATAGGAGGTATTTACGTAGAATTCTGTTGTTTTTACGTTTTTTTGCAAGCTCTAWTAACAGCATCAGCAGCTAGCTGTAGCACTTCCTGCATGAATATTACTTCTGTTGGCAAAAGTAGAAAATCCAAGATTGTGTCCCAGTTTATTGTTGCAGTTCTTTTGTTTACTGTAAAAAAATAAATAAATAAAATTGTAAGGTTTGAAAGAAAAAAATGTTGTTTCTATTTATTTTTTTTCACAAAGTCTCATCTTTTGGGCAATAAGGCTTTCAAATAGGAGTCAGTAGATCCATCTGTTCTCTTTCCTCCTGTATTTTTTCTGGGACAAAGAGGCTCTTTTTTTCTCTCTCTCTCTCTYTTTTCCCAGCAACTGGTTTTCAGACTTCATCTTGGTCAAATGTAATGAATCGCTGTGAGTGCCTGTGTGTGTGTGTAATCTGAGCGAGATGAAGGTACCTCTTGTTTCTGCTCGCCAGCGTTCAATGGTCCTAAATAGCCTTTGACCTCATTAAGAAGCACTCACTGAAAACAAAGCAACTATCAGTGCGGACAGCTGCCGTAGATGACGAACACGAGGAGGCATACACACGCAAACGCACACACACTTTCAACAGTTTTCCTCTTGAAACGACCAAAATGAAAGAACGTCTTGACAGCTTTTCTTTATTGGACATGACAGTGTTTACGTCTTCTTCAAAATGAAGGGATGTGGTTTTATTAAGGTGATGTTTCAGTGCCACGCAGCCACAGAAATGTGTGTGTGTGTTTGGGGCTCAGTCTGCACCCGATAAGAAGGGCATTATTCATGATGACCAAGCAAAGCTGAAGTCCCAGCGACATGGGAAACAAAAACTACCTTTATAGCCCTCTGTGTGTCTCAGCCCTTCTGCTCTACTGTAGACCACATGAATRAACACATTCATTACTGTCAGATAATGCACTGGCCTGTTTTATAGCATTTTCATGCGTTTCACTGTCTGATTAATTACTGCCAATGTGGATGAAACAAATGTTGGTCAGATAGGAAACTGCTGAAAGTGCTCGAGCAGAAGTGGACTAGAGTTTCTTTTAATTGTGTTGCTTCATTTCAAAGCACCTAGAAGATGTGGTGGCAACAAAATGAAAAGGCACCTGTTTGAAGGTCACATTACTGTTTTGTAAGAGTTACAATATCGGATCCAACAAGTAATGGAGTTGAAAGTACTGGCACGCTACTTGTCTCAGCAGCGAGTTGTTGCACCCCTTGAGCCTGAATATAAGTGAAAGTTTGGTGCAGTAAGTTGGCCCATGGCTGATATATAAATAGGCTTTGAGATCAAGATCACTAGCTTGGATTTGAGATCCTAGCTAGCTGATCCAGTACGTTTGATTAAGGACTTTCTGTGGTAAAGCTGGGTGGTATGGCCAAACATTTGTATCAGTATTTTTTTGTCATGCATACCTGTGTGTTAACCACATTTTCGACTGATTGAGAGGGAAATTACTGCAGTAAAGTAAAGTAGGAGTCGTCTACTACGCTTTCATGTATATACAAATCTTATTACAGGCTTTCTATAAGTGATATAGTTTTTAGGTCAGTGTCTCTAATGACTTACCTTTCCTCTGTGCTCCTGGTACAACACGGGGATCACGTAGCTGCTATACAGCATTTTAACCACAGTTCTGAATCCATTCCATTCTTCTTCCACGGTGTGTACCGCAGTGGTGTCAAAAGTCGGTCCTAAAGGGCTGGTGTCCTGCATGTTTTAGGTGCTGCCCTGGTTCAACACAGCTGAACCTAAGGAGTGCTTAATTAGTAGGCCTCCTCAGTATGTCATCAAGGTCTGCAGAGGCCTACTAATTAACCACTCCTTAGGTTTAGCTGTGTTGAACCAGGGCAGCACCTAAAACATGCAGGACGCTGACCCTTGAAGACCGACTTTGGACACCAATTGTATACCGGGACCATRAGGTGACAACATTAACTCAACAGAGTTTGCAGAATACTGGCATTGTTTTTTTTATTGTTATAATGTAATTTCCTCATCACAAACATACCCAGTGTTGCTTTGACTCATTCATGCATGTTTGAGAAATCCWTCAACCTCCTGTGGTAGCCATGTGGAGCTGCCTAAAGGCTTGCTGGTACAAAGCACCACACATTTTTACAAAGCTCCTCCCTGGAGCTCAGTCTGCCGCCGAGGTCCCGCCCCACAGAGAACCCCTCCCCTGAAGTATTGTTGTGAAAACGTGCTGAAGTGGGAGTGTCCGAAATGCTAGGAGGTTCACATTTTTTGGTATGAACCGGTATACCACTCAACTCTAGCCTGTGACATGTGGAAGTTCTCCAATCTTTCCACAGACACACCCATAATTGTGCTGAAAGACAGTACCGGGGTTCTTTCTCAGGAGGGGTATGACATGCTGGTGCATGAAGTCTCTAATCTGTTCATCAGGGATTCCCGCGCCACTAGCAGAGGTGACCTGAACTCATACCTTATTGGTGTCCACAATGATGCCAGGAGCAACATTGGTGTCTCTTCACCGCATTTGAGGTATTGGTCCTCTGTCCTCGTTTTTACTTACAGTAGTTGTCCATGGTAATCTACAACTAAGATTGTGGTGAATGTGATACGCCGCTTGTCTGTTTTGCTTATGTTTCGCAAAATAACAGGAAAAAATTGTTTAAAATTGGAGGTTTTTCTTAAGTTTAACATTCAGTCACTTGATCCCAAGTTATCCGGCAACCTCACTATCACTATGGTATTAAATTTTACAGAGTAACAAAACATTTTCATATTTGTCTGGCGTTGCCCGTACTGGCCTGCATTCCCCTAATTTCTGGCGAGAGCAGCAAAAGTACATACAAATGCATGTCCGTCTCAGAGCCACACAGGAAGGGAGGACGTCTCTGGTCCCAGATTGGCAGCAGGGAAGCGTCCTGCCTCTGTGCTTCCTACTTCCTCTTTTCCTGTCTGCAACCGCTTCCTGTCCCGCCCCATACTGCCGTCAGGGACATACTGACTCTGAGAGTGCAGCCCCAATCACAGGAAACATCACCAGGCAATACAGCGTGTGTGTGTTTCTGTGTGTGTGTGTGTGTGTGTGTGTGTGTGTGTGTGTGTGTGTGTGTGTGTNCCCCTCCCCACACACCCCACACATAACTCTTGCAGGCTCTCGGCAGTAACAGAGCAAAAGTGAAAGTGAAACTTAAGCTGTCTGCTGAGATCCACTACTTCTCACTCAGTGAAGATCTTTTCTGATTCAAAATACCTTTGAGGAAATGTATTTTCAGATGCCAAGTAAACAGCATCATAGTGCACGGGCGAAACAAACCACCCCTGTGCGCGCGACCCCCCCCCGACAGTGTGACGGGGATGGGACAGAAGCAGGAGGAGGTTTTTAAAGAGACAGAGGCCAGTTTCAAGGCGTTTAGAAGAGGAAGTGATGAGAAGATAAGTTTATTTTCTATTTAAACATAAAAACAGCATTTTAATAATAACTAAAGGTGACATAGATACTTTATTAATGTATAGTATTTAAATATATGCCTGAGAAACACATAATATTGGCCCTTTAAATCCAACCATTAGCTGTGCTGATTTCCAGAGATTGGCCAGAAACTCGGRCAAATTACCAATGGTAAAACCCAAGGCTGTCCCAATACCAGTTTTCTCAAATAGATCACAAGTACTTCAGTTTGGGTACTCGTCGATACAGAGTACTTACTGAGTTAGAACCTAAACTGTACACAGTGACTTGAAAAGCACATTTCTTTTATTTAGAACAAGATGTCTCACCCCTAATTTACAATACTTGCATTCCGTCTCCGCTCCGGTCCGACAGACGTGCAGGAAGCAGATCGCGCGATAAATTCAGTGATAAGTGTGGAAGTCACAGCAAAAAATAATTAATTCTGTGAAAGACGAACTCTAAACACAGCTGAAAACATTGATATAAAGGCTTTTGGTTTCTATGTTGAAACCATCTCGCTGTCGGCTTTCTGAAACTTCTGATTTCAAAATAAAATCCACATGTATCGTGTGTGTACACATAGCTTCATGCTACATGTTTCCATCTGCTTCCCAAACAGAGCGATACATTCTGACAGCATTTGTGTGAAAATATATCCGTATATTTATTAATATAGCTGCAATTTCGACRTTATTCCGACAAATTATCCAGCCTAAAAGTGTCTTATTTTGAAAATACGGATGTTGTGTTCGTTTCTTTTCCTGTTGGTGTGACGTAATCTTTAAAAATTGACTACGGCGCAGCTCCGGCATCCGTCAAAAAATAGGATCTGTTCTAATTTTGATGGATCGCTGCCCTGTGCAGCCAGTGTAAACACTCTCATTGATTATAATGGGTGTGTATTTACTGCGGAGGTCGGACTGGAGCGGAGCGGAGACGGAACTCAAGTAGTGTAAATTGGGGGTCACTTTTCTTATCGGCCTACAGCCCCTCTGATTGGATCCAATCAAATCCAGCAGGTTATACTGTTGAAACATTTTAAAATAAATAAAAATACCAAATTAGATTTTCTTTCAACTTGTATAAATTTCTCACTCATRGAACTGACAAACTTTCACTTGAAGTGTAAACTGTAACAAATATCCCGAATGTCAGATATTGGTATCAGTTCCGGGTAAAAATGCTGGTATCTGTATCTGGATGCCACTAATTTAAACCTAACTACATTTGTGCAAACATAAAAGATAATAGAATTTACAGTTTTTAAAGTCAAATCTGTTTTAAGTAAATGCACGACTCTTCCCCTCAGCACATGTTTGCAGAAGCTGCACAGCTTGGGCTTGAGGGATGTTCCGAGTGGTCCTGTTGCTGGACAACTTTGTGAACACAAAAGGTTTAAAGTAGTGGGAATGTTATCGGTGACAATAWCAACCAACACAATCATGAAACACACTGTTTTATTTTTTGATTTGCATGAGTTTTCAGCTYGACAGGAAATCTTTTGGTGGTATAGTCTTGCAAGATCGAGCTCAGGTAAAACTTAAAACACTGGTGTCCAAAGTCAGTCCTCAAGGACCGGTGACCTGCRTGTTTTAGGWGCTGCCCTGGTTCAACGCAGCTGAACCTAAGGAGTGCKTAATTAGTAGGCCTCCTCAGTATGTCATCAAGGTCTGCTGAGGCCTACCAATTAGGTACTCCTTAGGTTCAGCTGTGYTGAACCAGGGCAGCTCCTAAAACATCAGCCCTTGAGGACCGACTTTGGACACCACTGTCTTAAAACTTGCATTTTGAGGGTTTGACTCTGTTGAAAGTAAGGATGAGGAGAGTCCAGCACAAGACATTTCATCGGTTCAGGAAAAATGGTTTCACAGTGTAAAAGATTTTTAAATTTCAAGAGCTTCAGTTTTGAATATTGTTGAAAGAGGTATGTAATGATGGAAAACTGTACTCAGGACAAAATATTGTAGTAAAAATAATTCCCTGCTGCAGGCCTCAAGTCTGGACTCTGATAAGATGAAAGGGAGGTCCAGACTTTGAGTTGACCAATCTGTRTGTGAAAAATGAAGTCTCCTTCCTTGAACCTCTCTTACAATTTGAATCTAATGAATGTCGACGTTTTCATCTTGGAAGATGCTTGTTTCATCAAGGAAAAGGAAAAACATTGATTAATATAAAAATTTTGAGCATTCAGTATATTTTTATGGACAACTGACCTCATTTGATGGACAAGTGGCTTGTCTGAATCTAGATGTGAACAAGTGATTTAGTGAATTAGTGTTAAGCCCAGACCATACTTCTGCCCCCTCAGGCCTGTACAGTGGGTGTAAGTCATGATGAGAGCCCAAAGCAGCAATTCAGTTTTAAAGTGAGGTTCTGTGGAAATATAATGAACAATTATCTTYAGAGATGTACGTAACAAGAATCAAGAATCGATTAATAATCAACTATAACTGCTTAAAATGTGAATCAATTCCTAAAAATGAATGAATCGATCAATTAACAGTAAGTTATGTTTTTAAGACAAGCCAACTTTTGGTCATAAAAGGATTTTTGATATTTTTGATATATTATTTTATTTATTTATTTATTTACGTGTGTGTGTGTGTGTGTGTGTGTGTGTGTGTGTGTGTGTGTGTGTGTGTGTGTGTGTGTGTGTGTGTGTAAGAGGGGAAATTCACGTGTCTAGAAAGTTGTAAATAATGAAGTTGATTATTTGTGTATTACAATTTTTTCTGCTATTGTGTTTAGTGACAATTAAGATTGTACTCAACATGATCTGAAAGGCTTGGTTTCCTGTAGACTCTCCCTTTATGAAGCCAGTTTGGTTTTAACAGTTGTTTTTATTATGCCTGTTTAATTTTTTATGGAGCTGCTCGATCCAAGAGGGATGGGATCTCTTTTTATTTTCCTGTCGGATAAAACACTTTCTAAATCCGCTGATCTCATGATCAGGAGACTTAAACCTTAGACGTTATTTACTCAAGTTCTTTAATTCTTGTAATTAAAGATGGTTTTTTGCAGTTTTGTTCTGTTGCAGCTGATGTTACAATCATTGAAATCTTTCTGTTTTATTTACATTAAGTACTTCATAACGACAAAGTGAAATCAAAATTTTATGTGTTTTGTAAGTTAATCTTCCTATCTTTGCTGAAATGTTTCTTTCCCTTGATTGAAGTTGAAATTTTGTAAATTAAACTGAACATGATTTAGAAAGGGACACCTTTCTACAGAAGAAAATGCATAGCAGAGCAAAATAACAAGCTATGAGGTCAAAGGTGCCTGGAGAGCTCCAAGATGGTGTTATTACAAGGCAAAGATCTGGAGAAATCTAAAAAAAATTCTGCTCCACTCAAGATTTCATAGAGTATAATGAACTCCATGATTCCCAAATGGAAGAAATTTAGTACAACCAGCACTCCTCCATAAGCTGGTTGCCCACAACCATGAACTTGATGACCACCCTGACTGAACTTCAGAAAACCTGTGTGACAGAATGGCTCAGTGGAAGCCTCCCCCTAAAACAAATCACTGGAACAAATTAAAATATTTTAAACTATTGAAAAAGTATTGAAACATCAGCATTTCCATTGTTGATGCGACCATCTGAAGAGGTCTGACTTGAACCTGGAGGTGGACACCCCGGGCAAAGAAGGGTGACTGCTAAAGGAGTTTTATGAAGACTTGTTAGATGGCAGTGTTTCAGAGGCAGCTCAGGGGTATTGTTGGAACAAGCAAGTTGCAGCTCTGGCTGTTGATGAGGCAAAGACACTGGTCTGGGACAAGTTCGGTGAAGCCTTAGAGACTCAATCAGCTCCAAGTAGATTCTGTCCAACTGTCAGACGTCTGAGGCAGAGAAACAGTGCTTTACCATAGTGGAGGTGGGGTGCTGTTGGCCTCAATCATTGATGTTGCCGTGTGGTGGAAATAATACTTTGAGGACCTTCTCAACCCCACCAGCACATCTTTTCTGGGTCTGGGGACTTTAGGGTGGGCTTGTCAATAACCAGGTTGGAGTTTGTAGAGGTAGTTAAAAAGCCCAATCACAGCAGAGAACCGAAAGTGGACACAATCCGTCATGTGATCCTCACGGCTCTGGTTGTTGCCGGGCTGTCTTGATTGACCCACCTTTGCAAAATCATATGGACATTGGGGGCAGTGCCATTGTGTTGTCAGTCTGTGGTGCTGTTTCCCCTTCCCTTTTCAAGAAGTAGGACTTGAGGGTCTGTTCCAGTTACAGGGGAATCACACTCCTCATCCTCTCTGGTAAAGTCTGTTGAGGGGTTCTGTAAGAATGTCCAATCAAGCATCAATTCAGGAAGAACAATGTGGGTTCCTTCCTGGCGGTGGAACACCGGACCAGCTTTTTACTCTTGCTACAGTTTTTGAGGCGACATGGTAGTTGTCCCAACCAGTCTACATGTGTTTTGTTTGTCCTAAATTCCAGGGAAATATAGGGTGAAAATCACTGATGACGTAGTTCACGGTTAGTTCACCTCAACAATAAACTTCAAAAATTTTGAGTTAAAAAGAAAAAAAAGAAATTCATATGGAACACACATTAAGTTTGAGTCTTTGTTTTTGTCTTTTCTTTTCTGTGCAAATTTTCACCAAACACAACACACACCTTACCTTACAACAACCTCACTCGGCACATATGAGAGTTTGGGTTAAAATATCGTCTGTCCGTCCATCTGTTTTCTTCCTCTTATCCGGGGTCGGGTCACGGGGGCAGCAGCCTAAGCAGAGAGACCCAGACTTCCCTCTCCCCAGCCACTTGGGCCAGCTCTTCTGGGGAAATACCAAGGTGTTCCCAGGCCAACCGAGAAACATAGTCCCTCCAGCGTGTCCTGGGTCTTCCCCTGGGCCTCMTCCCAGTGGGACGTGCCCAGAACACCTCACCAGGGAGGCGTCCAGGACGCATCCTTACCAGATGCCCGAGCCACCTCAACTGGCTCCTCTCGACGTGGAGGAGCAGCKGCTCTACTCTGAGTCCCTCTAGGGTGACTGAGCTTCTCTCCCTATCTCTAACTAAGGGAGAGTCCAGACACCCTGAGGAGCAAACATTTCAGCTGCTTGTATCCGCGATCTCCCCAAAGCTTGTGACTGTAAAAATATTAAAAAAGTTAAAATACAATTATTTCAAACCTTATTTCGTACCTTTCCTTTAAAAAAATGAAGAAAAAAATGGGCGGCTGTGGTGTAGTGGCAGAGCTGCTGGCATGGGACCTGAAAGTCACAGGTTCGACTTCCCGCCATGCCAACATGTCGTGGTGTCGTTGAGCAAGATCACCCAACCCCCAACTGCTCCCCGGGTGCCCACATAGCTGCTCGCTGTTCCACTTGGGTGTTTCTCACGTGTGATGGGTCAAATGCAGAGCACAAATTTCATCAGTGTATGGGAACATGCATTGATGACCAATAAAGTATCTTTCCTTTTCCTTTCCAATTATTTCAAAGGGACAGTACAACAGTTTACCATGTCCAATTTAGCTACCCTATCTGGGACATTATTGCAGCAGTTCAATATAAACGGAAGATTTTTTTTTGCCCCAAGAAACATTTCAAAAACACCAGCACTTACAGAGACCAGTCTCGTGTAAACAAAACCTTAGTGGCACTGTTGGATTGACATATTTATAATCTGATTTTTATAGACCAGAACAAGCTTTCAAAACCTTGCTAGACTATTACTTATAAAATCAAAATAGCAGCATCTGATACTGCTCCCTGGTATTTCTTCACCTTTCATTGTGTTTCAACTGCACACAAATCATGTTTGTCAAGTACATTGCCTTTAAAGACAAACTGTCAGATTATTTCCAAAGCGAATGGGTTGATGAAAAGGCGGGAGAGGCGAGTTAAGAGTCCAGATGTGAGGAGAACAAGGTGTACGTGCGCTTTGTGACCATGATTTAAGCACCAAGTTGTTTTTCCTTCTTGAAAACATTTATTAGATAGGAGCTTGATAGCAGATGCAGTCCATTTGTTTTCCGAGACGTTTTCCTCTCTGCTGTGCAGCCCGGCATCCTTCACGGCTGGAGATCCTGCTGATCGCTGTAAAAACAAACATGCGCGCACACAGCAGTGCTGTCCACAGATGGGCTCGTGCTCACGAACACATACACCGGCTTTCTCACTGCCGTGTTTGCATTGCTCACATATAAACTTCGCTGTGTCAGTGTGTCTGTAGCAGACGATAGCAGATGGACACAAATGATAAATTTTGTTGCAGTTTTGCCGCTGCGCTTTCAAATCCCTCAAGACGTAAACAGGGAAAAATTAATGTAATTTCTACAGCGGAATGAAACAGTAGGAAAATAATCTTCACTGTCCTATTGGTAATAAAGTGTCTCATGGAAGTCTGGTTTGTTTTTCCTCGTCTTACTCCTGTTTTTGTCAAACACTAGTGTCATTTAAAAATCAATATCCAATCTAATCACGCTTGTCCTTTCATGTCATCCTTTTTGTAAATGTTGTCATGTTATAATTTAGGATCTTTGGCCTTGGTTGTTGTTTGATTTGTATGAATGGTACCAATTTGTCTTGTGCACGGCTTGCAGCACGAACACACCTAATCAAGCCCAGGCATCAGTGGTATTGTTTGGTCCATTGTTGCTTGTCTGTAATCCAGCAGGAGCTGAGGATGTGTAGGCAGGGAACATGAAAACCCTTTTAATAGACTCTTTTCAGCTGTGATAAATGTCTTGTAAGTAGTGTAGTCAGTTTGTTTTGTCATGCAAATATGGGCATTTTTATTTTTACCTGAGTGTTCCTCGTGGTTTCATTTAGAAATACTCACAAAAGAGTAAAAACACATTGCCGTATTTGTCATTCACCAAACAGTACATCAATCTCTTGACATAATGCTAAGTTTCTTATTGTTTCTTATTGTTTTTTTGTTTAGTTTTTTTTTGTAGGGAAACATGTAATAATGGTTAAAATGATCCTTAAGTTTGCAATGGTTGTGTGGAGAACAAACTATTTGTATGACATTTCATTTTAGCCAGGGGTCTTTATAMATATCGCCTGAAATAACTGCAAATTATTTTGACCTAATTTAGTTACAAAAGGCACTTTCACGAAGGAGGTCCGTAGAATGGCTGCAAAGACCAGTCTATTATYGAACTGCTTCTGGTTGTTCATAAATCACTAATCAAGCTGGCCACATCGTACAAAGATGTGAGCTTTCAGAAATCAAGGGAGCTTCACGGAACCAAAAGAGGTGTGGAGCAGAACTCAGCTGTGCTTAGGTGGAACGCTACACATTAAATATGTGACAGATGTCTTTCTCGCATCGTTTCCAAAACATGACAGATTAACTCAGTATAGCAAAGTCTCTTGTTGGTTAACAAAGTTCTTCAACTTAGGCTTTAAAATCCCGTTGACCACCATCTCTACATCACAGCCTTCAGCTGTAAAGCTGTCTTATCTTTTCGTATCATTTTGAGATGAAACAATACATTGATCCACATCAATATATTGATTAAATGATYGATTCAGTAACATCAAGGCTTAACAAATACCCATCCATATCGTCATCATATGCCTGATGTGGATCGATATCATATTCCCGTCTAAAACAATCGTTAAATAATAGTGTTAGATGGGTTTATAATATTGCATCTTAGCAATGGCAGGCTTGTGAATTAAATCAAAATCATATCATGACAGACTTTGTGATATTGAGAAACATCAACGTCCAGACAAATTTGGTATAATATTGTATTGTGATAAAGCTGCTGATTTATACCTCTAATGTCAACTGCCTCTGTCCTTTCAGCCTCATCCTGTGAGATTGCCTTATATGTCTTAATTATCACATTCTCAGTGTGCCTGAAATGCCAGATTCTTTTTTTTTTTGTTTTGTTTTTTGTCGCCAGTCTCAAATTGATTTTGTAGGTCACCAATACTTGAAGATGTCTCACAGTTTTCACACTTTCAGACTCACTGAAACTAAACTGAGAATAGTGTAGGATGGGTTCCAAACAAATTATGTTTTTTTTGTCCATGTTTGCTGTCTCTAATTGTGAATTAAAACCTTGGTTCTTTTCCTTCCCCAGTTGCTACCATTGGTAATTTTACACATTTACACCTAAATTCCAGGGAGATACTTGGTGAAAATCACTGATAAGTAACTGAAAATCAACATTTATGTAAGTGTTTGGTTCTGATTGTGTTATTTGTTGAGGTTAGTGCACCTCAACAATAAACTTCAAAACCTTTTGAGTTAAAATGAAAAATGAAATACATATTAAATAGACGTTAGGTTTGCATCTTACCACACTCAGCGTTTTCTTTTTCTGGTCAGTGTTTCTCATTCCAACAAGTTTGTATGAGCAGTGAATAATGAACTGGAGGTCTCAGTTAATGACCATTATAAATATCCGGAGACCTTTTCCTATTTTTTCTCTGTGAGTGTCTCTACTCGAGACGCCAGAGCAAGTCAGCTTGTATTTTCTGTCTTCTGACCTTGTCCAGGTGACGTAGATGTGCTGCGTCACTGGATCACGTGTTGGAGTCTCACATTGTTTTTTCCCTCTGTCTCACACATTCACTTCACAACGTGGCAATCTGTCTTGTTCTTAACTGTACCAACTCGCTTTGTTAAATGAAATATGAAGACATTCCTAGTGGTAAATGCTTGTCTTTCTCCTTCTTCTTTCCATCTCCTTGTCATGATCATCCAAACTAAACAAGCTGCCAGCAGGAGACTGTTTGTTTGTGTAGGATTTTTTGTGTTACCAGACAGCAGGAGACAGAGCACTGGGTTCATGGGAATACTTTCAGTGTGTGTGTGTGTGTGTGTGTGTGTGTGTGTGTGTGTGTGTG
>NW_013952590.1:271527-275904 GCF_001266775.1 Austrofundulus limnaeus
GTGTGTGTGTGTGTGTGTGTGTGTGTGTGTGTGTGTGTGTGTGTGTGTGTGTTAAGTAAATGCAGTCATGTTGAGACCTGAGGTAAGACAAGGAAACTCATCGAAAACAAACTAATTAAAACATGACCCTATCATTGTACACACACGTATACCCTTAAATCCTCACTAAACACATATTGTTGGACAACATCATACCTTCACCTGCTTTTGCTGCTAGCGTGCATTCCCCTGGCCTGACTCACAGAAAGGGGGCCTAATAAACAGTGTAGGTTTTTGTCTCCAAATAAGCAGAAGTTTACTCCTGCTGCATGTTGGCCAAGTTTCATTCCGTGTACATCTGTGTTTGTTGCCAACAAACCTTCAAAGATCCTTTCTAATGAGATCCACTGAAATCACAAAAAAAAAACCAATGAAATGAGATATTCCTGGCTTTACAATGACAACAAACATCCATGTGCTCTAACTCAGTGGTTGTTTAACTTTTTTATAATAAGCACCACCTCATAAAATTCTGTGATCTCCCAGTACCAGCAGCCAGTTTTTCAGCTTGGCCTGAAACATTTTTTACAGATCAATTATCTGACATAAGCAAGGAAACCCACAAATCTACTTGAACATTCAATTCTAACCAAAAAAATAAAAACAAACAAACGTTACCCCTTCAACAAACAGAGTAGGCTAAAGGGCTGATGAGGGTGTCTAATAGTAATGACCAAAACCCCCAATAGTAAACTACTGAGGATGTGACTAAAAATTCTACTTGATAGTCCAATTCCAACCAAAAAAAAAAAAAAAACAAAAACAAACAATCCTTACCCCTTTAAGAAACACAAAATGCTATGGGCCTGATTGTTCTCAGCTGGGCCATCCTTGGATGTGTCTAATGTTAATGACCAAAACCCCCATGATCAACTACTGAGGATGTGACTAAAAATTCTACTCAAAAGACCATTTGTAACCAAAAACACAATCCTTACCCCTTCAACAAACACAAAAGGCTAAGGGCCTGATCGTCCTTGGAATGAGGGTGTCTAATGGTAATGACCAAAACACCCAATGGTCAACTACTGTGGATGTAACTAAAAATTCTACTCGAAAGACCATTCTAACCAAAAAAAAATATATATATATATATCCTTACCCCTTCAACAAACACAATAAGCTAAGGGCCTGATCCTCCTTAGCAAAGCCATCCTTGAATGAGGGTGTCTAATGGTAATGTCCAAAACATTCAATGGACAACTACTAAAGATATGACTAAAAATTCCAGTAACAAACATAAAGGCACTTTGCTTTTTAGATAAACATTATTTTAACGATCATCACATTTTAACTCCTGTGCTAAACATAAATTCTATAGTGTTAAAGTACCACAAGTCGGGGACCAAGTCTTTAACATGTAAGTTTTGTAGCTTTTCTTTAAATCTGTTATTGTAAGTGTGTTAGGTTGGGTCATTGTTGCGTGTCATTCCTATATTTTCTGTGGTTTTAAATCTCATAGTTAAAACTCAGTCAATATGGTTCTTTGTTTTAGGAGTTTCACTGTTTTGCTTTAAAGCTTCAGTCACCTTGGCTCTCTCAGTGCGTTCTGCTGAGTTTTCAGAGTCCAAGGCTTTCACAATAATCGCTGCAAACGGACTGACGCACTTGTGGTCAGTAGTGGCCTCAAAGTTTGTTTTGCTCTCACGGCACTAAGTCATGGCCCCACAAAACCTCAGATATCTTTTTTTTTTTTTTCAGCTTGCTTGGTTTCAACCTGTACTTGAACAAAAATTTCTGAATTTCCACCTGTTTCTGTTTTTTACCTTGGCTGTAATACAACTCCGTCTGAAATGCCAGGAGACATTGGTATTTGCTGAAATCATCTGAGTAGTTTTTGTTCTTATTTGTGATGCTTAGGCTGTCTGCTTTGATTGATTTGTGGTTGATCRTCTGTGTTCTGGAATGAATTTTCTTTTTGTAAATGAAGCCGATGAGACTTCTTCAAAACGTTTGCAGTGAAATTCTCAGACAAGACACAAAGTTCTGGAAAACTATGTCCACCTGATATCTTGTTTTTCTCTAAGGAGTTGCTTTTATTTAGTGCACTACTTTGATTAAAATCAAAATACTTCATTGGTTGGATTGTCTTGACTTTTCAGCATCTAACAGAAATTCTGCTGCCAGAAAGGATGTTCACATTTATAATTTTTTTAAACTAGTTGAGTTGTAATAAATGTGTTTCAGCCATATGTAAATTGCAATATTGGTTGCATTTCAGCAACCTTTTCCTTAAGTCTTCAAAGTTTGTTAACCTAAAAATAATTTTGTTTCCATCAACATAAGCTACATTTTAATTGGTGCTGGTGGGTAGGTTTGGTATAACTTTTTTTTTTTTGTTAAAACAATGGCGAAAACATTTTTAGTGCTACCTTTTTGCTTGATTTTACATTCACGGTTTCCAATAGAAATAACTAGATTTCTACATAAAGTTTTGAATGTTGAAATTATAGACACTTATTTTTTTTATATAATTGCATTTCTTCTAAGCACTTTCTCTCGACAACCAAAAAAAAAAACCTTACAAAAACAAAATGACAGTTCACATGAAACCAACTAAAGCAGAAATCCAATGCAGGGTGCAAGGCTGAGTGAAAGAGCTGTTGAAGTGGAACGATTCAAAAACTACAGTGAAATRTAGACATGTAAAAAAACAGAAAATTAAAAAAATGTTTGAATCAGTAAATATGTAATATAAACTCCTAATTTATAGTTTTACATAAGAGCAACAACTAACGGTTTAGCTATGGACAATATATATACATACACATATATCTCACATGTACTCACCAAATTGTACATGTTTTTCCTGAAATTCATAATACTAATTATACAGAATGGAAAAAATATATATTTTGACACAGCAGAAATTTTCCTGGTTCAAACTAAAAAAAAAAAGACCATAAATCATAATGGTTTTTTTTTTACCATAAAGCTGATTTTCAACAGCTTGTTTACCACAATGATCCTTGTGAATCTCTACCAATAATTATCATCTGTCAACTTCAGTGTTAAGTTCTTCAAAGCCCACCAGATTAGGCTGAAATTTTTCCAGTTTTGAACACTTAAAAAAWAAAAAAAAGGAATTTCTACTTTGGCTTCACTGCAGTGTGGGGATAAAACAGAGTTTATTTTGTTTATTTTCTTACAAAATAAGCCAAAGTGTGTGATGAGATCTGTGTGTGTGGTAGTTTTTTACAGAATACGGACCAGACTACTCGCTGGAGATCAGCCCGAGTTGTAGGCCGGACCGAAACAACAGCAAACACCTGGAGCAGGTCGTCAGCACCATCAAAGGTATGTGTAATGTTCCTGTGATGCACAGGTGCGTCGGTGTGTTTGTTTGTGTCAGACTGAACTCTTGCTCACCTTTACTCCTTTTGTCTTTGGCTCTTTAACTGTTTGCTTTCATGTGTCTGACCTTGTTTCTTTACATCTCTCTCAGATAAAMGTAAAGCTTCTTTATTCTTTGGTTCTTAAAATCCCTCTGTGTGTTGGTGTTATAAACAGTGTGTATGACTTCTTTCATTTGCTTACAATGTCTCATTTATAGATGTGATGCATGTTTTTTTCTATTTGCATCTCTGTCTGTATACCCCTTCATGTTTAGCCCTATATTTAATTCTTGAGTGTGTGTGTGTGGTTAAGAACAAAGTTGGGGTTTTGGTCTTCATGTTGACAGCCCACAACTCCCAGGAGAAATACTGCAGAAGGGTGAAGCACAAGTGAAAAGTTTAGCGCTGGAAGAGTTTCTGTAGCCAAGTGAGGTCAGGAATTTACTTAAACAAAAATGACCAAGGMGCATGTGTTTGAGTTGAGTTCACGTTTTGGCTGACACCTTTAAAGAAAAAAAATACATCTCACAAGAAAATCAGAGGCATTAACAGCCGATTGACAACAGATTCTCTTTCAGATTTCTTTTTGTGTGTGTGTTTTGGATATTTTCTTGGCAAAATTAAGTCACTACTTTTTTTTCTTGAGAGGTGTAAAATAAACTAATACATTTTTTACTCAAAGGGGACACTAGTGTGAAACATAGTTCAGCCCACATTTATAGCACCATTTGCAAGCCCTATTTTCCATCCAGGAAATAGTGACTCAGGACTTTTCCATCAATGACATGCTTCCTACTGCCTGGGGACAAAACAGGACCTTGGTTTTGTAGAGTCAGTGTGATACTTTGGGGTGGGTGGGGGTAACTCAGCAAATTTTCTTTTAATCATAAACATTATCTGCAATTTCAAAGAGTATCTATCTATCTATCTATCTATCTATCTATCTATCTATCTATCTATCTATCTATCTATCTATCTATCTATCTATCTATCTATCTATCTA
>NW_013952590.1:275916-282308 GCF_001266775.1 Austrofundulus limnaeus
CATCCATCCATCCATCCATCCATCCATCCATCCATCTCTCATTTTGCCCATTTTTTTTTCAAAATACCTAAAAACCACCTCCACCAACCGCCCAAAACACACCCATTGGAACCGGACTGGAACATCAGTGGAAAACCAACCGGTCCGACCCGTACCGACCCGTACCTACACCGACCGTTCCGACACTACACCATGGAAAAGGGACATTAGAGACAAACAAGCATTCACTCTCTCACTCACACCCGAGGACAATTTAGAGTTACCAACTAGAAGCACTCAGAGAGTGCAAACCTYCGCCAAGACCAATAYCCCCCATTCTGTAATGGAGTTAATGCACAAAAGCAGAGATTGAAACACATTTGCTGAATAAGTTCTGACGTAGCGAACATTTAAGCAGGCAGTATGCATGGAATTTCTTCCCGGTTGAGTCCAATGTGGGAAAAAAAGGAGAAAAGTCAGACTCGTCACACGACGTTATTGTTGAAAGCTTTCACATCGGTGCTACGTGATTCAAAAAAAGCAGAGTTTTCATCGGGCATGTAATCACACAGACACACTCGTCTTCCTATCTTTGTGAAGAACACACACAGCGGTCACAACCACGCTCTGCGCATTCTTTTTTYCCCCAAAGTTTGGCGAGAGGTGGATAGAGGGGCGCACAAATAGCTCTCGACTGGATGTGGCCTCACTGAAATAATAATAAAATTGAACAAACAAAACAACCTCCGAGTGTGAAGTCCACCGCGTCACTCCTCTTCCTCAGTCTTCATCAATCTGTGTACAAGCCTACCGACAATGTGGTGTGTTTGAGGAAATGAGAAAAGTAGGTTTCATGGTGCAGTCACGCACTTCGTGGTCACAAAACGTTCTCTAAATGCTCACCAAATGCGTAAAAATGYGCGCATTATGGCAAGAATTATTCATCATTAAATCAGGTTTTAACATTACTTTTATAAAGTTGGAAGTCCAAACACTGAAAGCTGTCACAGTTTTTTACAGAAGCCCTGTGAAAGCATCACAACTTTGCCGATCTGTGAGGATTAAAAGGAAAAAATTCCTGTATCCACATCGTGATCCGGAACATCACCAAAATTTAGTGGTTTGTTCCTTGTGCCAGTATCCACATGTGATGTAAATGTCATGACAATCCGTCMACAAGTTTTTGAGTAATGTTGTCCACAGACAGAACGACAGACAGACATAMGTGACCGAAAACATTACCTCGCCTTTGGCGGAGGTAATTAGCCTAACAGTCATGTTTTTGGTCAGTTGAGGAAGCTGGAGTGCCCAGAGAACACCCTTGCTTGCACAGAGAACATGCAAACTCTGCCTATAAAGGTCCCCGGACTAAGATTTGATACAAAAACCTTCTTGCTRAAAAGCAACAACTCTACCAACTGAGCCACTGTGTTGTCCTCAAGGAGAATCTATCCAGCATTTTAATAACCAGAGATAAACTATATTGCCAAAAGTATTTACTCACCTATCCAAATTGACTGTGCACCAGTGCACAAAGCAAGGTCCATAAAGACCTGGATGTCAGAGTCTGGTGAGGATGAACTTGACTGGTCTGCACAGAGTCCTGATCTCAACCTGATAGAACACATTTGGGATGAATTAGAGCAGAGACTGGGAGCCAGGCCTTCTGTCCAACATCACTATGTGACCTCACAAATGTGCTTCTGGAAGAATGGACAAAAATCCCCATAAACACTCCTAAACCTTGTGGACAGCCTCCCAGAAGAGTTTAAGCTGTTCTAGCTGCAAAGGATGGACCAACGTCATATTGAACCCTATGTGTTAGGAATGAGATGTCACTTAAGCTCATATGTGAGTCAAGGCAGGTGAGCCACTACTTTTGGCAATATAGTATATATTAAACTGCTAATATTAGAGCGTAATTTCTGATTATTAAAAAGTGTATTAATGTTGTTAACAGGCAGGGATTAAAATCAGATAGTTTGAATGTACTGGACGATGAGTCCTTGTAAAATTTATGATCACCATTTGTAGTGATCCGGGGTCTCTGATGACAATGCAGGGACCTTTCCTGACCCCATCACCTCAGTATAGTCTTTTAACAAGATAATGCTCGTACACATGTGTCTGTGAACTACCTGAATCACATGTACACCCATGACCAGCCCAGGATCTGACTTTCCACCAATCAAATCTGTGAAATCAACTTGRCCATCAACTCCAACCTAGGGTGAAATGGAGTCAGTTACAACTACTGTGGGCCAACTTGTCACAGGAGAGGATACAACAGCTACAGTGGCTTTGTTCCACACTGAATCTAGGCTTGTATTCAGGTCTGGGAGCATCTCATACCCTACTGACAGGGGATCAGCCCTGTCAGCTTCTATATCCATTTAATCACTGCAATATAGTCCCATGATCTTTCAACATGTGTACCTTACTTTCACTTCCACCACTCTGTCTTAATGCTTAACTGTTTAGTTTATTTACCTGAGAGCACAGAGCTTATTTAAATGATGAAGTAAAATGAAAACTGAGACACTGCCTAAGAGCGCTCAAGCTTGGATTTAAAATTGATGCGAATGTTGATCACATTGGAATAAATATTAATTATGTCATCTTCTTCCTAAACCAGAAATATTTGCTGCACAGCTGCAGTGTTGCTCAATGACTACAATGAGTGGAATGTATGCAGGGTAATTGGTCTCTGTGTTGTTTGTTACTAAAATAAAGTGACCACAGCAATCCAATCTTTTTTTAATGTTGGCATCATTCCCAGCAAACTGCTGGCATTTAAGTCATGTAATTAGAAAAAAGCCAGTCCCACAGACAGACCTGTCATTGAGAGGAATCAGAATGGCTCCTGCCTGTTGAATGAACCAAAAACATTTACTGTAATAAATGCTCGTTTCTAAATTTTACAGATAACATTGTTCACTTAGATTGTTCAACAACTCCTTTTCTTAGCAAAATGAAAGATTTTATCAAAGCTTTTAAGGTGTGACCAAGAAACTCTTGTGGTATTA
This sequence comes from Austrofundulus limnaeus, assembly GCF_001266775.1. NCBI lineage: Eukaryota > Metazoa > Chordata > Actinopteri > Cyprinodontiformes > Rivulidae > Austrofundulus > Austrofundulus limnaeus. The sequence goes on from NW_013952590.1 coordinate 278,922, forward strand.
CAGTAGCATTAGAGTTTCTCCTTTGGAGAAAGTGTTGGGTTGTTGTCGCTCTAAAAATCTAATTTAACTGACTAATTTGGTGGCAAGGGTGTAAATCCCAGGGGGGGTCGGGGGGGTCATGACCCCCCAATATTGGAAAACCCTGAATTGGACCCCCCAATAATGAATTTCACAAATATATAATTTTAATTAAAGCCATACTACCAAGAGAAAGCAATTACATCATTTTTGTAGGCTAAATAATGCATTTATGTCTTTTGAAAAGTAGTTGTCCCCCACTCTCATCTGCCTAACAATGGTTCAGTCCATTGTGCCGGTTGGAGCTGCTCCGGAGTCAAGCTACAGATCATGTGGCACCAACAGGAAAAGGAAAAAACACAACATCCGCATTTTCAGAATAAGTCACCAGAGCACTTTGTCGAAGTCCTAGCTAGCCTMTTTTAATAAATATATAAGGTCAGTTATTTATACACAGATACTGTCACAATGCATCGTTCYRTTTGGGGAGAGGATGGCAACATGTTGCATGCAGAATATGCAGACACACGATACATGTAGATTTTATTTTGACATCAGAAGTTTGAGTGAACAGAATTTTAACTAAACAGTTAGCTCATCTAAACATTTGTGAAAAGAGTAGAAAACAGTAAATGTCGCATCGCCTCCTCCACTAGATGTAACTAACAGCACATGAGCCTGGGAATGTCTCCTCCCGSGGACTTCTCTGCCTTCCTTCCCCTCCACAGCTTCTGTCCCACAGGAGCCCAGCTCAGCTCAGCCACAGGTAACTGTTACACCTGGTTATTGACCGATCAGTCGGCTTTGAGTAAAATGTGTCCACAGACTGTAGGCAGCTTTCTGTGGCTCTCTTGAATCACTTTAACAATGTTGATTCACGTCGTATTCCCTCTTCAGAAACAATGAAAAAGAAAAAAAAAACCTCTGCTCTGTATATCACCTGTAGTACCTCGCTCTTTTTCCAGTCTTTTTTTTTGCTGCATTTTTATTTATTTGATGTAGTTACCATTACAGTTTGCTTATGTCAAATCCATATTATTTGTGCTGTTTTTATTTAATAATTGTTTTAACACAGAGGCAGCGGCACTTTGAGACTGCTCCTTCCTCTCCTCTCCCTGCAGAGACAGAGAGTGAAACAATGAGGGATGAATAACATTTGTCTGATTTTGTTTTTTTTTTTGTAAGGTGACTGACTCAGCGGTACTGTGTGTGTGAGCTTGTGTCACGTTGTGCGCGTAGGGTTTTGTGTGCGCGCTGTGTTTTGGTGCCATTAAAAACCCCTTCTTGTAGTGTATAGGGTGATACAATTTTGGGAAATAAGCTTATGTTGTAAGTCACATAACCGTGTGACCCAGGTGTTAAAGTAAGCATTAAAAGATGAAATAATTGTTGCTGTTTAGTTGCAGAAATTTGTTTGATGTGACTTAGTTTTGAAACTGGACTACAGAACTTGACCAACGGTTACARTTTTTCTCATTTGCTAAAACACATTTCTTGAAACCATCCATCCATTTCTCTWAACTGTAAACACAAAACCCAATTTTCAAACTACTTTCACAGAACCTCTGACTCTTCCACAAAAACTGAACTCTAGCTTCAAAATAGTTCAAACTTTGCTCAAAACTGAACAATGTTGTCAAATCAGACCTCGAAGAAATCTAAAGAACAAAYACTACAGAGCAGTCAGTACACACAACAAGGAAAAAAAGAAAACACAATAAGATTGTGGAGCTTTTGAAATAATCTTTGTTGTCCACAAAGGAAAAGGCATTTCCTAAACCAAACACCTGCATAGCACTTGGAGTAATAAATAAATAAATAAATAAATAAACAAAACATTATATCTCAGATTTATAGAAAAGTTGTATCTCGTCCTACTCTTCCACTTCATTTCAAACTCAGGTCCTCCACCAGAGGCCTGGAGTTTCAGGGTTCTGTTCAGGATCTTAGCTGTTCTTACAAGTAACCTGTTCTAAACAGGTCTCTGAGGTTTTTCTTGGGATCTGTTGAAGTCACTCCTCTAGTTTTGGGGGTCACAGCACCAAGTGCTCCAGTGACCACTTGGACTATTGATACGTTGACTCTCCATAACTTCTTTTTTTCATCTTGGTCTTCGTCCAGCTTCTTGTTCTTCTTCTTCCTGGTGTTTCAGTCACTTATGATCTCTACATCTATCACTGCTGCCTTCTTCTCTTGTTTGTCGACCACCATGTCCAGCTGGTTAGCATCACCTGTCTGTCAGCCTGGATCAGGATGTCCTTTGTATCTTAGGTGGCGACTGTAGTCTACATGTTGCGTGAGTGTATAGCCTATAAATAATTATTATATACTGTATATATACTGTTTGTTTTTATCTGTGGACAAATACATTGCTCCAACAAAAGTGCATCTAGTTCTTTGTAGTTTATATATTTAGAATATTTGCCTCTGTGATTGCTTCTATTCATTGTGAAGCTTCGATGACCAGGGCTCCTTGTACTGCCTTGAATCGGTCTGGTCACATCATTAGACACGTGTGTGATCTATTTTGAGTTGTTGTGTTTCAGTTCAGACAGCAGTGCTTTATTTGGGTCTCATTTTAGCTACCTGTGCTTATCATTATGGAACCAATGTGAATCAAAGGGGAAAATGTGTTTTAGTGGGTGAAAATAGGTCTGCATGTTGTGTCTAACTGGGTGAAACATGCTTAGTGTTCTGACAAAAGAGTGGCCATTTTAATAAATGGGTTCAGGGAACTGAGCATTTGGTTCAAAGAACAGGGTTTAGTGTTTTAGCAACTGAGAAAAACTGTAATGGTTTAGCTTAATTACATTTTACAACAGTACATTTGACTGTAAATTAGGTGGACCCCCCCCCCCAAAAAAAAAATTGCTTCTAAAAATTTCCCTGTTTGATGACCCCCCCAATAAATAGATGGGATTTTCGCCCCTGATATGTCATCATCTTCTTCGACTTGTAAATTATTGTAGAGAAAACTATTCTCAAACCCTAACCCATCACCCAACATACCAACAGGCTTTTGTCAGACAGTGTGGTAGATCCTTTTAGATGGGTTGTACTTCATTTAAAGAAATGGGGGTCGTAAGCTCAGTTTCTGTTGTTGGGACTGTTGCTGTCAAGTTTATTCACTTAAAGCTTAAAAAAAGGTCCCCACTTAGCTGATGGAAAACATGGGCTCAGTGTGAATGGAAAGCCAGAGCAGAGGGAAGAATGTGTTCTCAAATTTTACTCTCAGTAGTGCGGATATGTTATGAATTAGCAACTCAATCCTCATACATTTAAACAGCGCAATCTCATCTTACTGTAGCAAAGGACTGTTGGATGTAGAGGCTGTTTATCCAAACGGCATTAAGTTCTTCAAATCCCATC
>NW_013952590.1:283893-302803 GCF_001266775.1 Austrofundulus limnaeus
GTAATAAATAATAAAATTATGATTTGATATACGATGACTTTAACTAGTAATAAAATATAAATTTTATTACTAGTTGAAGTCATTTTTCAACCAGCTAAAGTTATTGATTGACTTCAAATCTGGTTTATATCATTACTTATAAATAATGCATTTTTCTTGTATGTATYTAGCTGTTTTACATGATTGTTGAATGAAATTAACATAATTAGCAATTATATTAATTTACTGTAAAAATATTCACATCCAGTTGGGCTTGCTTTTAATGATGACCACTGTGAGCCGACACCCTGTATGGTCACCATTTTTACTCCTCCATGTTGTCCCAGATGCTAACAGTGGACGGGATAGGCGGGCCTCACTCTAGTGGTATTTAACTCTATGGCTGTACCTCATTGTCTCCCAAAGGTTCCATATTCCTAGTCACAGCACAGATCCACCTGAACCAAGTGTTACAAAGTTTCCACATYGGAAAGCTTTTTAATAAAGCATTATGGTCATGTAGACAAAAGGTGTTAATGCAGCGGAAAATCATTGCTTTTAAAAATATCCGTTGTAGTGTTGACAGGGCCTGAGTCATCTGTCGTTATGCATTTAGAAAAAAATGTACCCCACAAAAAAAAATCAGCCCCAAATATACAAACCTGCAGACACTTAACGACAAGTCCACTTTATGCATTCAAACGTTGGTGTGTGTTTTATTTTCTCTGTCTCTTATTAGAAAAAGACTTGTATGTCTGCTGTCTTAACTAATGCCTACACACAAACACTAAATTTACCAGACACACACACACACACCCCTCAAGGCAAACATATCCACATGACCTCATTGGGGTGGATAAGTGTTTCTCTGGTTTGGAAACAAGTGCTGCTTATAAACACTGGTTTCCCTGAGAAACTGCTGTGTGTGTGTGTGTTTCTATTGGTGTGTATATGTGTGTGTCCACATCTGCTGCGTGTTTGCACAAGCAGACTTAAAAGATTTGAATCTCGAAGTGGTAATCCCAAAGAATCCTTTTTTTTCCTTTCATTTCTATTCAGCACACAATGCGTTCAAAAACCCACAAGTTAGACTCAAAACTTCGTAAACGATTTTACTGAACCCAAACACTGGATGATGTGAAGCGTGCATACAGTTTTTCGTTTGTTACAAGGGATTTTGTATGGCGTAGCTGTCTAAACCAAAGAGGCAGTTTCAATGGGAGGTGGCTTTGTTGCATGCAAAAATAAAAACGACAAATTTTTTGTGGCCATCTCAAACTCAAGAGCTAAAACTCGCCTCAAAATCCTGACGTACAAACAGCCCAATGCAGATAAAATACTGACTGCTCATCAGTGCTCTGTACAACCTTTGGAGCGAGAACAATCTCTAGGTTTCCTTTCAGTAACATTTCTGAACCCTTTGTGGCCTCTAGTATAAAAAAGCCAGCATAACAAGACCTCAGTTTACAAATTCACAAAGTACTTATACAATATCTACAAATGCTAATGATTAAAATGCTACGTTAGGCTAAATAGTAGTTTGAGTTGAAGCGTGCCCATTTACAGCAACTTAAAGGTTTCTGAGAGGAAAAAAAATCAAAGAATTCCCAGAGCAAATGAGGTATTTTTTCCCTGAAGCTGTAATTTCTGGACAACAAATATAAAAGTGTTGGGCAGCTGTTATAGCACCACCCAGAGCTACGCCACTATTGTTGCAAAAAAAAAAAAAAAAAAAAAACAAATTAAATAAATAAAAAAGTAGGTAGAATTTAATTGAAGCTGACGTTTCTGACACAGACATCAGAAACATTTAGACTTTTATAGTCGTTGTAAACTGTCCAATTAATATGCTTTCAAGTGCTGTAAAGCAAAGCGATATTCGAAGTGTTTAAAGTTTCAAAGAGTTACTCAGTGTTTCCGAGCGTTAGTCCCTCGTGCGCGTCGACGCTGCATGAATTAAAGTGTCAGTTTGATTAGGTGTTTATCTTGGCCGCCGTGGCCGTCTTCTTGTTTGTGTGTTCACAGTYTGGTGTTTGAAAGGGTGGTAGCATGATTTGCCCTGAGGCTGTACACTTGTGTGTGTTTGAGTGTTTGGTGTCATCACTGTTAAAACTGTATCTGCTGGGGCGTTGGCCTCTGTTCAGTTTTTGCCTCCTTTTTTACGAGACACACTCAGAGTATAAAAAACATCACGTCCAGATATGTAGCCTAAGAGATTTAGAAAGCATGGACAACACATACTGACTGATTTTTTTTTCTTCAAAAAATACATATTTTTAATTATTTTACCTTTATTGAACAGGACAAATCCCATTGAGATCACAGATCTATTTTTCAAGGAAGCCCTGGGTCTGGAAAAAAAATTGTACATGTTTTTGGTCTGTGGGAGAAAACAGGATTACCCGGAGAAAACCCACACAAGCATGAGGAGAACATGCAATATCTGCACAAAAAGACCCCAGGTCCAAAGTGAGGGTCGAGTCCAGGACATTATTGCTGTGAGGCAACAACGCTAAACACTGAGCCGTCGTGCTGCCAGATTTATTTTAGCCATTCTTTATCCAGGGTGGAATGCTTGCTGTACAACGTCATCCATCCATTCTCTTTAGCCACTTCTTCCTTTCTGCATAGCGGGAACGTAGAATGTCAGTGATTTTTGTTTTTTAACTAATTGGAATTTATTGTGAATTTTTCTCAAACACAAAAAGTGTGGTAGCAAGATTTACCAAGAATGCAGAAACACGTTGGAATTAATGCACAGAAAGTCTGCGTGTATGGTCGTCAAATGATTTAATTCTGAGCAACAACACAGCAGACAGTCAATCAGGAAGTCTGTCGAGTTGTGGCTGGCTCTCGTCAGTGGAGAGCCAATGATATAACATCATGTGACACGTTTACAACCAATCACAATTCAACAAATGTAACCACCTAACCAATGACAGGGCTATTAATCCATAACAAAAAGAAATGGGCTATGTGGCCAAACCAATGAGAAGTATACAGCACATGGAGGCTTTCATACTTTACAACACTGTACCCAGTGTAAGGCACGGTGGTGGTAGCATCATTCTGTGGGGCTGTTTTGCAGTGGTATGGTCTTCCTATGGAAGCATGGAACTGTCACATGACAAAGTTATTGTTGAGCTGGATCGCATTATAAAAAACTATGTTGTAAGAACAGGAAACTATGCTGTGAAAATGAAAAAATTCCCTCGTATAAAAGATAAAACAATTTTGTTATGACGTGTTATGGTTTTATGGTATGACATCACTTTCACAGCCATTTGTTTGTCTTGGTGGACTAAAGCATGATGGAAGAAATGGAGACTAAAGATGAACATTATGAAAACAGAAAAAGAACAAAGGGTTGTTGGGTTTGCGCTTAGAACTGGTCATTTCATCATAGTCGCACTACAGCTGACTGCACTCTATCTGCATTCAAACGCTTTTAATTCAAAACCGCAACACTTTGTATCTACATTATTATCGRGAAATCAACAAAAATAAATGAACTATACCATTTCTACCAACAAGAGTGGTCCAATATCCAGCCGAAATTCTATCTGGATACAAATAACTTGTGGTTGATGGAAGTTTTTTTAAACCAAATATTAGTATCTAAACCTCACAAAAAGTAAGGAAATTAGTATTTGGTAGATTATTTCTTTGTTGTAACAATGCTTCTTGACAATAAATCTTATACCGTTGGAAAGGCTGATAATCTTCCTTTTAAATGGTGCCACATTWGTAAGGAACATGCATTTGTGGCATGAGCAGTAGAGCTGAGTGGGTTGCTCACATGAAAAAATTGCCAAACTATCTCTGCCAAACATCTTGTTTTTCTGTTATTGACTCTTCTTTTGAGCTTCTGGTCCCCCCATATGCTGCCACTCAGGTGTCCGCTATAAGATTTATTGTTATAACAAAGAAATAATCTGCCAAACACAAATTTCCTTACTTTTTTGTGCTAAGTATATATATTTGAGCCTGTATATTTGGATTTTGTGTAAATTGGAGAAACTCAACAACAAATTCAAACTTGTGAACTAAATTCCTGTTTTTTTTAGGCCCTTGAAGTTGTGCACTGTGCAGTCATTCCTCTCTGGAAAAMGAGTGGTACACATAAATCATTAAAAACCCTAAATTATTTTGTCAGTCTTGCCCATGATGAGTTTATGCAAACATCTGACTGCAACTGTTTATTCACATACCTATGAATTGACACACAGATTATTGTTTACTAAATATTTGAGGCTCCCATGAACACTTGTCATTTCACCAGAGTCTTTACATCTGGGAAGCAATGACAAACAGACAGAACGAGTAAGATTTATGAGCTCAACAACGACGGGGGAAAGGGAAATCTTCAGCTTTCACATGGTTATTAAAGTTTCCAAAGCTTTTGGTAGAGTCTGAGTTCAAACTACTGACAAGCACACATTTGAGTTAACAGACCGAAGGGAACCTGCAAGTTCACATTAAATTTGTGAAGTTTTTCAGGAAGTATTATTTGCATCTCTAAAGGCCTACTTGTAAGAGTTGTTCCTCTTTTATGATAGCCTTTTCCTGTTTTTAGCTTGCATCATGATTTTTGAGTTTTCCCCTGTCATAACAGAGAAAAAAATGTGCAGTGTGTAGAGAGTCAGAGTATCCTTATCTATTCAGCAGAAATATGACTGCTGAAATCAGGGCCTTTTGAAGAAGTGAACTGTGAGCACTGCTTGTGGTTGGCTTATTACAAATTGAATAATGTAGGAAGGGAAAGTCCTAGAAATGATGCCATGCAGTTAATACACTTCTGTCTTTTTGTTCCAGAGGAAAGCACAATGGGGTCAAAGTATTGACTAAGATGGGATTTTACATTTTTAAAACRAATAACACTGTGCTGAAACTAGATACAGCATAAGAAAATTTTTGTTAGAGCACTTTTAAAATAATGACACGTCCACATATTTTTCCAGACTTTTTCAGATGATGAAAATAAATAATTTGTAGAAGGATGGTCCCTGTACGTTTTGGTCATTCAATTTTTTGTTTTAAAAACAGATTTTGAAAAATGAAAAACGGATGATTATTTTATTTTCATTGAATACTCCAAAACTGGGAAAACAGTGCATATTTTTTATTGTTGTCAAACTGAAAGTTTCACTGTCCTGTGGAAGTTCCTCACTATGGACCTCTTGGAGAAAAGTTTCATATGCTATAAAAAAAAACAGAAGCTCCAGGAAACGGTTTGAGTCRTCAGTGATATACAAACTATCAGCTGACAAAAATAAGGAAAAATTAAACGACAAACTGTTTTCCCRTTTTTGGAGTATAAAATGAAAAATATAATAACCATTCATTTTTCATTTTTCAATATGTTTCTAAAACATGGTCCANTGATCAACATATGAATATAACATAACCTTAAAACCATCTAAGGTTTTAATATTCCACGAGTATCTAAGAATTTTTTTTTAGATATTTACATTGGCAGCTCAATATAAACCCTAACCCTACCAAAACAAACACGTTACCAGAAATGTTTATAACCACATTAATTTTGGCCCTAATTATTTTTACCCATTGGTTTAATTAAGGTCATCAATAACCACACTTTGTAAGTTGAGTTTTCCTTTTATAGACCCCAAAAAGAAAAGAAAAACAAAGAAAACCTGCAGCGAAAACAGCCAAATCTGACAAAACTGTTTGGCAGGCACATCAGTTTGCTAAAACTTATGCTTGAATATAATTACTTCAGTTTCTAACTACTTTGGGGCTCTAGTGGCTTATTTATTGACAGTAGAAAAGAAAAATGCTGTCAGGTGGTGATACTTTTCTTGGGAGATCCAAAGACATTACCAGGCCAAAGAGGAGGTGTAATCTTCGAAGGTAGTTTTAGGTCCGCGCCTGGGTTTCCATTCAGTGAGACATAATTGGAAAACTTTCAGAGAAAGGCATCCTAACTTGATGCCCAAATCACCTCAGCTGACTCCTTTTAATTCAAAGGACCATCAGCTCAAGTCTGAGGTCCATCTAGATAGGGTTGGGCATAATTGTATCGTGTGCAATTAATCGTCAGAAAAACATTAATCGATTAATTTTTGGCACTTGACGATTAATACGATAAATGCCACCAGGCAGACTAACCRCTTGGTGCTCCTCTCTCCTTCAAACATGATGAATGTTAAAAAAAGGTTCTGTAATTTATTTATCTATCAACACAATTTAAAGYTTGATGTATAGCCTGAAGTCTGTAATTTTGACACAATTTGGAACAGATTTTTTACGAAGAACCAATTTTCTCCCTATAAATTGGTCATGTGACTAGGATACAAGGGTGTCCTGGGACTCTGGGGGATTAATCTTCAAATTAATCGTTATCGGCTAAATACAACACATTAATCGTGATTAATTTTTTTGCCAAWAYTGCCCAACCCTACATCAAGACCAGAGGACAGAGCTCGACCACCCTACAGAGGACGCTCATTTCAGCTGCTTTTATTTTTGATCTTATTCATGATCTATATCTCTTTGTGAAATATGGAAGCGAAGCTTGGACCATAAACTAACATGATGTTGCCAAAATGTGGTTTTTAGRAAGAATGCTTAAGAATGAAGATGTGTTAACAAGAGCAAATGGAAAAACACCTTTACAAAAAGACCATGCTGGGACAGGCCAGGTTTTTTGGAGACACCACGAGGAGAGAAAGGGTTAGATCCTCTTGTGTCAACTGGAAAAATAAAAGGAAGAAGTAGTTGTGGACGACAGCTTGAGTTTTATGGGCACAACACCTACCTGCCTCYTGCAGCTTGTGAAAGACCGTGTAGAATTAGAACCATGGTCACCAACACCCTCTGCCATGGTGATTAAGGAGATACTGTACCTCTTGACCATAAATGATGTACAGTACCAGTGTATCGAGGGCTTTGCCTTTTAGCTCAGCTCCATTTTTTAACCATCAGAGTGATTCCTTCAACAGTGTAGATAAAGACCTGATCCATCATTTCACCTACCATTCCATCCTGTTTTCACCCACGAACAAGACTCCCAGATACTGAACTCCTCCTCTTTAAGCAAAGATCCACTCCCTACCCTGAGGAAGCATCCCAGCTGGGTTTTTTTCTCCATATTTTCTGTTTTAGTTTTTGAGAACTGTGGCCTCAGACCTGAATCTCATCTCGTCAACTTCACACTCAATGAACCTTTCGAGGTCATGGCCCGAAGACACAAACACAACCACAGCTTCTTCAAATATGAGACCCTGAGGTTCTCAAAACTAGAGWCCCTCCCCTTCTAAACTGCTACTTGAGATCCTGTCCATGAACAACACAAACAGGACCGGAGACGAGGGGGTTGGCTCTGTCGGAGTCCAACCCGCACTGAGAATGAGCTTGACTTCGGACCAAGAATGCAGACATGTTCTGTAGTTTTATTTTTAATGAAAACTCATCTCCAGTCAACATATGATGCATTACATCTTGGAAATAAAGTCGCTGTAGAAGAAATTAGTCAATTGTGGAATTTTAACTGTGGGAAAGTTTTTTTGTCTGATGACACTGTACTTATTGTTTTAATCYTTTAGATGGGGAAGGGCAGGTCAATTATATGATACCAAAGCAGGAAACCCTTCTTAAATATAAGGAATGCTCCATTTTTTCTCTCCTTTGTTGGTCGGACGCAGCCCTAACACACAAACATCTGAGATCAACCAACGTAGCTTCAAACCGTGTATGTAGTTGGAGGAGAAGTTGTTTTGCTCCAGTTTCAACATAACTGTTGTCAGAACATGACAGGACTCCACTGACAGCTCCACAATGGCCAACAAACAGGACATCCTCCCTCAGTGCGTCAGGGCAATTACTCATCCCCACGGAGAGCACGTGCAACATGTTTGTTTTTCCTCAATCGGGCCTTTTTAGCATAACAAAAGATTAACAACGCAGCATTATCTCCAAAGGTGAACCGTCATCTACGCTTCATAATGCTGCTATTGTGTTCAAACACTTGCCTCGTGTGTGTGTGTGTGTGTGTGTGTGAGTGGAAGTTCGGCATGGAGAACAATCTGTGTCTTCATGCAAATGAACTCACAGCAGAGCTCAGTCTTGTCATTTTCATACAGATTCCCATTTTTGCATGTCTGTATTTCCTCAGGACTGACAGGGCTTACCTCGGCCAGATGTTGTTTTGCATTTTCCCTGGCACAAGTGTGTGTTTACGTGTGTGCAACCTCGTTCGCATTTGCCTCGTTCTTTGGTTTCTCTCGGTGTCTAAAATATGTAATTAGCTCCACTTAATGAGATCAGTTTGACCAATTTTTTTTCCCGCTCTCCTCCATGGGTCATCGTGGTTCGGTGTATGTGTGTGTGTTCACCCATGTAACCTCCCTCATCCGTCTCATTTCTGTCTCTGTCTTGTTTACAGGGAATTTAAAGAATGTGGTTTAGGACCTGGCAGCCTCAGCCGCCTCCACAGACACACAGACACACACACAAACACACAAACACACACACACACACACACACACACACCATGTTTCCGAACCAGGTCGACGTTCGGCAGCTCTAATGAAGGCAATATGGACTGGACCCCTTCAGCCTCCAGGCATGGACTGAGTGAACGATTGAGGAGAGGGGGCGAAACAAGAAGGTTTTGGAAAACATTAGTTGAGTCTTACCAGGGGAAAAACAGTTTAATATGTAATTGGGGGGAGGTGGCGGTTGATGTGGTTGYTGTACAATGTTCACTGTTTTTAAGTTCTTGTGCTTTTTTAAAAAGCAATACATGAGAGTTTATGGTATGTCCGTTGTAGTTTTGTTAAAGTGGATGACTAGTGCACCCCAAGTGTTTGGTGTCGAGGGAGGCATCAGTCAGACATAAATGGAAAAAAAAACAGATTTCCATGGTCACCATGATCCTGCTGTGTTTTTAACCTCTTAAAGTCAGATCAATGCTAAAATGGACAAAACAGCCAAAATCCCCAAATGCACCATTAAACGTTTGTTTCTCAATGGRTTTGGACGGACTTTAAAGTTTTGTTTAAAAAAAAAAAGAAAAAACCTAAAGTTTACAAACATTTCAGAAAGTCTGGACAAGTTCTACATCGGATCGAATCCAGAATCATTTCACTCTTTTGGAAATTTAAACAAAGAATGACAACTTGGATTGACACCAACAAAGATTCAATTCGCCCTGAAGGGAAACAGCAGTCCTAAAGTGYTGTATCAGGCTGCTCATAGAACCCGTCTTCCTCTTAGGTCTAGAAATGTAAATATTTTTAGGTCATCTGCAGCTGTATTTCACGTCTTCACGGCACGTTATAGCTACTGCTGTAGAAACCATTCTGGTTGCGAAGTGAAACCCGTTAGACACCAAATTTGGTCAAATCATTACTGCCGTGTTTGTTCAAGTCTGTCCAGTTTGAACTCTTTAAAGCTGCAGTTTTATGAATTTTCATGGAAGTTTTACTAGTTTTAGTCATTTCTGATTTTAGTTCAATTAAATGTCTCCATTTAAAACCCACAACCTTGCTGCCAGAACAGCACAATGAGGCACTGCCAAGCCCTCAGGGGTTTCTGTGGTGTCTGGGACTGGGACACTGGCAGAAGGGTTTTGGAGGCCTTTTGGTTGTAGATTTGAGCATTCAGATCCACAGAAAACCAGAACGAACAAAGGCCAACGCTGGTGTGGGTGATTTGACAACTGCTATTTATAGTTTTAAATTACCTGAAAATTCCAAGCAGAAAAATAAGAATACTCACGCCGAAGGTGCTACAGCTCATTGCTTCTGCTGCTGCTATTTGCTMTTGCAAATAACCAGTATCTAAATAAGTGTGTAATGTCAAATTGATAGAGGTGTAAAGGTTTATAAAAAGGCATTTGCACAATTTACTATGACATTTTTTTAAAACTGGAGTTTTAAGACATCAACTGTCCACTTTGGTTTAGTCTTTGTTCGAACCAGCCCTTAGCTCTTAAACTCTGTTTCTCCAAACTAAATCAGGTATAGTACAAAGAACAAGGCTGTCACAGAGGATCTGTTACATAGATTGGTTTCCACAGTTCCTATCAGACACCATCAGATTTATATCGGAGGAGTCTGAGGATCCGGTAAACAGTGAGTCATTCCAAAGCAGTTTATTTTTTTCATAATTTTTTTGACATCTAAATGGCTGTCTAGCTGGGAAATGTGTCACTCTGGCAAAATGTTACTGCTTTGTAGGGAGACTGATGAGTTTGTCTAAATATTGCCATAATAGCTGTCAAATTACGCAATTAAAAAAAAATTATTTGAATTTTAATGCTTCTAGCACAATTTCTACATTATTAAATTACTGTTTGGAGGGTTAATGTAACCTAAACTCATCAGGGATTTTGTAATAACTGTGTTAGAAAACAGCAAAGATATTTGGTGATTAGTTACAGAAACTCTCCTGCTAAAGAGCACAGTAAATTTGTGTTAAATAGCCCCGATTGTAGCCACTGCTCCAGTTCTTCTCCAAAATGACTCGACTTCTGTGGACTCTAGTCCTGATAGCTCTTCATTGCCATTTTTTTTGTAAAAGAACGAACTTTACTTTTTGCATTAGACCTAATTCCATTGTTTTTCTTGAGACTTTGAATTTGGGATTAATGAACCAGCTCTCTGTTCATCGCTCGTCGAGACTGTCCAGATTGTACTCATCAACATTCAAATGTAAACAAAGGACTTGTAATTGTTGTCAGCAAAACATGACGCTACTCATTTTGCATATTTATTAGAAATTACGCGATAGGCTTTTGATGGAGAATGAAACATATTTGGTGTTTATTTAGTAATAAATGATACACATACCAAAAATTATTTCAAAAACATTGAATAATTGCGTATTTTGATGGCTGTTACGGCTTGAAGGTTGGTGATGTGTCAAAGTGACACAAAGCAGCAGCTTGTCAATCTTGACTGTATGGCAGAGAAATGTGTGTCTTGAGCGTTAACGGTTTATTATTTGTGCCAAACTAAAAATCTGTAAACAAAAAGAAAGTGTAAATTACAGCTGTGCTTACCAAATCTTTTACTTTTATATTAAATAGAAGCAAACTACAACACTGTATTTTTGTTGTCCCCACAACTCTACAAACGTTTTATTTACCTACCAGACACTTTTTTTGGACAAAAAAAAGATCTGTTTGACCACATTCTTTAATATTCTTCAATACTTTTAGTTRTTAACTGAGGAGAAGCGCTAATTTGCAAATGTGCCTCAGACAGATCGCCACTGTTTCTGACAAATGGCGCAGGAAAAATTYCCCTACGCTGCCCGGCTGAGGTGTACTGGCTCCCGGCCAGCACAGCCATGGAAAGCCGCCTGTGTCTCCACGCTGTCTCCATTCGTGCACAATAAATTGTCTTTTTAAATTTGACTATCTTTAAAAGTTTTGCTGAAACCGTTGTAAAAGTGTTTGTATTTTCTAACGGACTTGGCTAGTTGAAAAATAAACACCAAAACTGTTTTTTTTTTTGTATTTTAGAATATATATAAGGTTGTTAGAGATTTTGTGTTTGTTTTTTAACTGTTGTACAAACCACAGAAGTTTGTTAAAATAAAAGAGATGAGAGCATGTTTTCACGTGTCTTTGTGTCATTTTTAGGCAGTGATTTATGCAGTGAGGGACGGTTAATAGAGGCTTTAATAGAGAGCGTTTGAAAAAAAAAGGGCACCGTGAATGTCGGGCAGTTTCCTTTTAGAAGTGATGTTACTTAAATTAATGGCCTGGAAATTCACACCAAATGTCGGAGTCACCAGTCAAAGCTGGCATGTGTTGAACAGAAGTGATCTCCAAATGTGTGATTGGATGTGTGTGTTTGTGTGTGGGTGTGTGAGAGAGAGGATTCGCTGTGATCTTTCTGAACACTGCTGCGGTCACAGAGGCGGTTTTAGCCCCACGTAGCCGAAGYCAGTGAAACTCATTACACTGTTTATGAGCTTGGAAAAGGAGAGACGATTGAAATTCTATCTCATAAAAGTGGGAAGGATGGGGGGGGGAGCTTATACGGTACCAGGCCAGAGGCTGTAAACATGAGAGACGTGAGAGACTGGCGTGGGTTTATGTAGTTTTCTGCGCTCGTTGGAGTCAAATTTAAGAAAGAAAAAAAAACCTCAGAAGCCTTGAGAGGATTCATGGCATCAGGGAACTGCTTGACTTTGTTTAGACAAAAAGCCACATATAGGGTCTTATTTTCGAAATTGGTCTTTTTTTTTTTTCAAAAATGTCCCCAAACAAAGCTTTAAGAAAGTGATGGTAAAGCCTAATTTGTGTTTTTAGCACCCTAAATTCATTTCACATATGTTTTGATATTGACACCAACATTTAAACTCACTGATACRTCAACTGAGTGGCAGAGCTGGAGATTGTACAGTTTGTTGTAGCCGTGCACACAGACTTTGTCCAATGGTCATTTCTAAAAAAATATTCTCATAAACACGGTATCATTACTAGAAATTTTTTCATCCACACAAGCCCCACCAAAAAGCAACCTAAAACACTGATAAKTATGTCGGACCTGTGTGTGGTGCTGTTCTATGCCACACCAAAAACAGGAAACAAGACAAGGTGCATTTGCGTAAAGACTGGACGCTGTTTATAAACTGTAAACACAAGAAAATTAGTGGGGTTTAAAAATGATTTTTAGCTGGCTACACAAAAATGCAAAAGTGGCAATGTTATATTTTTGCTCTCCCATTTTTTGACTTAAAGCCAATATTTTTTTATTCCTAACAATAAGATGAAAGCATGTAGTGGTAACTGATTCGATTGTTACAGTACTTTCGTAGTTTTAACCACAAACTGTCTCCTTTTTAAAAAAATTAAAAATCCCGAGCCACAGCAAGGTGGATCTCCCAAAAATCAAAAACATAAATGGCAACTCTCAAATTGTCACTAAAGAGTGAGTAAAAGAGCGAATGGTTGTTTGTCATTATCCCAATGTGGCTCAGTGATGAACTGTTGACCAGTTCATCATCTGGATATGGGCACCATTTACCCAGTAACCCAAAACCGGTAAAGAAAATAGATAGATTTACAGGTTTTTTTTTGTTTGTTTGTTTTTATTTTATTTTATTTTTTGGCTACTCCAGGTCTTCAACGTTTTTCAGTCTGGGCCCCCAAACTGATATGCATTTATTTGTTTAAATTGTACACYGACATTAGCTGTTAGTGTTGTAGATGTATTGAAAAATCACTGCAATAATAGGCTAATTGTCGATTTCTGTGAACTTGACAGAGTTGTCCAATATGAAAAGGGGGCGGGTCCTTCTCTGTGTGTGCAAAATGTATGGAGGTTTGAGCTGTGAGTGAAGCAGAGTTCAGCTGGTGTGCTCATTAAATGTGAGCATTTCTGACCRAAAACCATTGTTTTGCGCCATCCTTTTATCAGTTTGATACATGTCGGATTCATGGTAATGTTCGTTTGAAGACATAACTTGGAAAAACAAAAAATATTAAACGAAAAGTTTACACAAAAATTTCAATACCCCCCTACAGAACCTCCACAACACGCGACCCCAAAGATAACACCACGAGGACAAAAGGGTTGGTGCTGTCATTCATTTGAATTTAGTTTTTCTGTCTTCCTGTAGATATTACATTAAAGATGAAGGAACAAATAGAAAACAGTTTAGGGTTGGTTTGAATTCTGGATGTGATCTGAGTCTGAGGAAGTCTCGTCTCCAAAACTGAAATTCATCTACAGGGACATTTCAACAATCCACAAGGATATTATTTACACGATGCCCTGAATTTGAACACAATTTACATCTTATTTTTATTGTTTTCGCAAAGAGTAAAACAACAGCTCTGATGCAAATTGTTCCACCCGGCCGCTCTCAGGTTCAGCCCGTGCTTTGAATAGAGTATCAGTTGACCTTTGCTGTTGATTAGTTTAGATCAACCTAAACGCTTATCCTCCATCAGCTTCAGTTTTTTTCTGGGCGCCCTGTTGTTCAAAGGCTTGGCAGCTGCACTAAACATTTGCATAAGTTGTAATTTTGGATGCTCTCTAAATCAATGCAAAGTGAGTCAGCATTGGGGGGTGGGGGTCTCGAGGGGGGTTGTCACATATATATTGTATATATATGAGATGTTGATGGGTTTTATCAGTTCTACCGAGCTCATGAGGGAAAAGAGCCACCTTGCACATTGGCAGCTTGACTGAGAACTTCATAATTATTTATCCTAAGATGGAAATCACAAACGGTTTGTTTGATTTGCATAACGTCCCACCCCAAAAGAAAAAAGGAGGAACAAAGCAGCATGGGCCGCCGCCTATACATCCCCCTCCACACCAACATGTGAAGTGTCTGTGGTCAATGGCGGAGGGGGGATTAACTTGCACAATAAAGACAGATGCCACCTTTTATCTGCTTAACGGAAGAGGGGCTGAGCGCGTGGCACTTGACCGCGCCGACGCACGTTGTTGGCGCCTAATGACGTCTTCCCTCCACAGGCTGCTGAGATGAGCAGYGAATGGGGAAATGGACCCATTCTTTTAAAGCAAGACAGAGGAGACGGAGAAATGTTTCTAAATAACTTGGCCAATATTAAATTTAATGACTTTTTAAACGTGATTGTTTTTTCTAAGGAGTTGTATATGATGTATTAGCTGTAAGGAGAAGAAAGGCTGAGATGTTTATTCCCATGGTCGCAGTTACACAGATGACAATTACGTGTTTTTGTTCTCACACTGCCTTCGAGAATCTGTTTTCAGCACAAGCTCCTGGCAGAACAAAGTAAGGGTCTCTGCAGTACATAGGGGGAGTTTCTTCTTGTGTGGGCAAGGCTTGTCCTGAACGTGATTGGCGGAGTTGGAATATGGACAGAGTTTGTCCTAAATGTAATTGACAGAGTAGTTTTGTGGGCAGAGTTTATCCTAAATGTAACTGATAGTTGTTTTGTGGGCGGAGTTTGTCCTAATTGACAGAGTTGTTTTGTGGGCGGAGTTTGTCCTAAATGTAATTGACAGAGTTGTTTTGTGGGCGGAGTTTGTCCTAAATGTAATTGACAGAGTTGTTTTGTGGGCGGAGTTTATCCTAAATGTAATTGGCAGAGTTGTTTTGTGGGTGGAGTTTATCCTAAATGTAATTGACAGAGTTGTTTTGTGGGTGGAGTTTATCCTAAATGTAATTGACAGAGTTGTTTTGTGGGTGGAGTTTATCCTAAATGTAACTGACAGAGTTGTTTTCTGGGTGGAGTTTGTCCCAAACGTAATTGACAGAGTTGTTTTGTGGGCGGAGTTTGTTCTAATTTTAATTGACAGAGTTGTTTTGTGGGTGGAGTTTGTCCTAAACGTAACTGACAGAGTTGTTTTGTGGGTGGAGTTAATCCKAAATGTAACTGACAGTTGTTTTGTGGGCAGAGTTTGTCCTAATTGACAGAGTTGTTTTGTGGGCGGAGTTTGTCCTAAACATAATTGACAGAGTTTTGTGGGTGAAGTTTATCCTAAATGTAACTGACAGAGTTGTTTTGTGGGCGGAGTTTGTTCTAATTTTAATTGACAGAGTTGTTTTTTGGGTGGAGTTTGTCCTAAACGTAACTGACAGAGTTGTTTTGTGGGTGGAGTTAATCCTAAATGTAATTGACAGTTTCTTTGTGGGCGGAGTTTGTCCTAATTGACAGAGTTGGTTTGTGGGTGGAGTTTGTCCTAATTGACAGAGTTGTTTTCTGGGCGGAGTTTGTCCTAATTGACAGAGTTGTTTTGTGGGCGGAGTTTATCCTAAATGTAATTGACAGAGTTGTTTTGTGGGTGGAGTTTGTCCAAAACATTACTGACAGAGTTGGTGTGTGGGCGGAGTTTGTCGTAAACATGATTGGTCAGATTGACTTGTCTTGTTGGGCAACTTAAAAGAGGTAGTTATGGTAAAATTATAGTGAACATGTAAATATCATAATAATATTTACTGACATTTACTTTTGTGCACAAAACTTGGTTAAACAACAGTAAATTAAAAACTTTCCTGTCTCGAGTTATGACTAATATTATTTCATATTTATTTTTAGTTATCTTTTTCATGCTCTTTAGGACTGTTTTGACCAAATTGTTACATGTCCCTCCACATTTACAACATTCAAATTTCATTCGGCTAGCAGCTTCCTGTCTCGAGTTATGATTAAAATTAATGTTTATGATTAAAAATATAGGTTCTTCCTGCCCAAGTCGACCAACTTTTAAGAAGCTGCCCCCAGCTTCGTCAAACCCCTCGTCAATCCAACCAATCACGTCTTGAACAAACTCCTCCCACAAAACAAGAAACTGACTGCAGAMCCCCTTTCTCTGCAGAACCTTTACTCATGGGGACACGCTAAGATTTTTGTTATTGATCAGAACTTTGTAAAGAAAAGCAAGTTTACTACACTGCTCCACTGAGGATCAGCTGGTCTAGGCGGTTAGAAAATACAGCAAAACKTTTGATGACAGTCAAAATAAAACTTACAATAATAGTCAAAGACAATTTATTGTGCACAGAGACAGTGTGGAGCAACCTGTGGCTCTCCGTGGCTGTGCTGACTTGGGAGGGGAGTACGCCTCAGACGAGCAGTGTGGGGACTCGTTCCTGCGCCATTTATCACAAACAGCGCTGGACTCTCCATGATGAATTTACAAATTAGCGCTTCCTGACAGTTAACAACAGAGATGCCAGATCTTTCTCCTACAACGCCTTCATCAACATCTGTCCCTCCCAACTGTGCTGTTTGTGTTATTTCTGTTTGCACAAGATGAGTAAGGAAGGGCTTATCAGTAGTTTTCACTACAGGTTCTCTTTAGAGTATAAAATGTCCATGCAAAAACAGAACGTCTCACAACAACATCATTAAGAACAGACTTCTTGTCAAATATGTCAGCAGCAGAAATTCTGAACTCACTTTTTTTTATGTGATGGACCAGTCCTAAGGWGAGGATTTATTCTTCAGGAACCAGAAATTCAAGCTGCTGATTCTGCTGATGAACATTTAAAGCAAATCTTGAGCTGATARTCTGCTGGCTGAAATGTGATACAAAGAAGTTTTACAGTTCAAGAAGCAATTAACTGACCTGTTTAAAGTTTTGTGTTGTTTTTGTTGTCATTCATGTTTTATCTCTTTGAGCAGCCACATCATACATCAAACATAACTAGGAGTTTTAACTGAAATGTGCACCAAAAAAAAAAAAAAAAACACTTTACAGAAAAGGTTTTCATAGATTTCAACAGGTCCATATAAAATAACAGTCTATCTCTGGTTTGAGATTTGATATTATGTTTTGATTTATATACAGATTTGTCATGAATGAGATGATTCTCTCTCCCTCTTGAGAGAGAACATATAGTTATGCAAATGATCCTTGGAMCACCAAGGTCTCCCTGTCTCTGGGTGAGTGACACAAACAAAGACGGAGCGGTTTGAAATGGTCCATGTGATTCATGATAGTGTTTGCTTCAGAATGAGCAACATCTGCCCTGCAGAGCTGCAGCCTGCAAATTCTGGAGGCTGGATTCAGATCTGCCTGGATTATTCCTTCACCCAGGACATGGTGACACTGTGCTACAGGGTGGGAAATCCCAAATTCTAAGCTGAAAGAATCAACTGGATATATGATCAGGTATAACTTCAGAATTAGAAAGACACATTAGTCAAAATTATGTAGAGATCAAAGACCATCTACATGAGAGAAACCCAGACATCTGTTTTCAGAGTGACACGCTCAGCTCCTCCTGGTTACAGAGGAAACCCCATCTTTAGGGTTGCGCCTCTGACATCTTAAAATTACAAGTGCAAACAGTGAAAGCAGCWGTTAGCTGAAGCAATTCCTGTGCARTTCAATTTAGTTTATTTGTATAGAGCCAAATCACAACATATGTTGTCTCAGGGCACTGTACACAAAAAACTWTCTAAAGAAGCCAGCAGATTGTGTTGAATCACTTCGTCACAGTCTCCCATCCCCAGCAGCACATTGGCGACAGTGGAAAGGAAAAACTCCCTTTTAACAGGAAACAGGAAGATTGTAATCTTTCTGCCAGATCATCATCATCATCACCTTTTATTTGAGGACAAAAACACTTTTCCAAGGGTGACCTGGTCCAGAGGTCAGCAGCGCTCGTCAAAGAACCTGCCACATATGATCAACATTAGTAACAATGTAGGATAAAACACAATAATTCTACTCGCATCCGTGTTCCCATCCAATTATAATGCAAATTTTAAGTGAACTTTTGCAATTTCACAAAGAAAAAAAAAGGCGAATCAGGTGTGTTTCCATCTACAGGAAGTACACATCTTGGGACAATGGAGAGAAGTTTTCAGGAAAGTGTTGCTWTTGCAAGTTGCAATTGTTCTGTCTTATCAGCTAGAATTGGCCATGCAAACCCTCAAGCGAGTGTAGAAACTTTTTTTTTGCGAAATTGAAAACTTTTTTTTCTTTGAATTTTGTCATTTCCAATAACTTTTCTAATGTGATACTTCAAAATGTGCAAAACATGACATACTGTCTCATGGCTGTGACAYAATAGTGATTTAACAGTAACAAAGGCAATTATTAAAAACAGAAAATAAAATGGATTTAATGTTGGGTAATGGGTATCTGAAGAGGTCCATACAACAGGTAGGAAATAATTATTGGATACAAAATTGACAGTAACAAAAAGTGCTGTTTACTTTAACCACTAAAAKTATTAAAGGTTCACTTTGGTCATCACCCTGTTCAGTCTTGTCAGTCCGATTCCTCAAAGAGTTATAACAATAATTGTTGAAAAGCTTTTTACAGAACCCTACATCTAATAATCATTTTAAACATTCCATGATGTCTGTTTTTGTTGTAAAGTCATTCGAATCCAGACCCAGTAAGAGTCCAGCCCTTGTTTTTTAGATGGCAGGCTGAACACACACACACACACACACACACACACACACACACACACACACACACACACACACACA
>NW_013952590.1:304700-306303 GCF_001266775.1 Austrofundulus limnaeus
CTGTGTACCTCCACCTAGTGGTGGAATGCCGTCAATTTTATTTTTTATATAATTATTTCTAATTCTTGAAATTCTGTTTAACCATTATTTAACCAATAAGGTCCCATTAAGATTAAAAATCCYTTTTTTTTTTCAAGGCGGTCCTGTCCAAGAGGCAGCAAAAGTTACACAATTACAGTTACCGGTAGTTATACAATTAAAATTCCATTCAAATGATAATTCAAAACAGTCAAAATTTGAGAGAGTCATCTCTAGTGCTCTAAGTCTGAACTTTAAAGTGCTCAGTAAAATGAGTTAATCTCCAGTGTTTTTGTAACATGTCCCATGTAGACGGAGCTGACCAAACAAAAGCCCAATGTCCCAACCTCCTGGTGGACAAAGAAGGTCATCCCACTCGAGTGTATAGTTCACAATGATGGGTCAAAGCTTTACTGTTAATAATAAACCTCAGACAAGCATGATAAACAGTATACGTTTTCTGAAAATATTGAGATGAGGCGTCCGTATAARACAGATCTTTGTAATCTAAAATATATAAAAATGCTGCTGTGACATGCTGCTTTTTCCACCTTTTTGAAAGAAAAAGTCCAATTTGAATTTACGTTTTTTTCACAAGATTATCAATATGGAGCAGCAACATGCATTGTGGGAGATGTAGTTTTTGTTTAAAGCTGGCTTTAAAGAAACTTACTTTAAGACAATAATACATCTTTGAAGCTCTTGGGGGCCACATAAAAGGCTGTGGCGGACCGTATTTGGCCCACGGACCTTATATTTGACATATGTGCCTTTTTTTTATTTATCTCCAAGACTGCAGTGACACAAATTTCAACTGGGCTGTTGTTCACTAGATATGTGGCAAAACAGGATTTTATGCCAACTGTTTTAAGAACACCTGTTTCAAATTTTACAAATGCCCTTCGCACATTGAAAAAAAAAGTTTGTTGTGATGTTTGTTTATGTTTTTGAATGGCTTTACAGATTTGATTTGATGTTTTTTTGTAGACAGCGTACTATATAATACAGGTGTGCCCATTACGTAGATCGCGATCTACCAGTAGCTCGCAGAGGCAGAGTAGGTAGATCGCCTTATTTGGCATGAAAAATACAGGAGATCTCGATGATTGGTTGTCATCCAAACTCTTTGCATTGTTTTTTTCTGCATTTAGGCAAGTGCTACGTTTAGATTTTTGTTAAAGATGTTACTTGCCTTGATGTGGAAAAAATATATATAAAGTCAGTTTCTTATTAGTTTTTGGTTTAAATAAATAAACGTTTAACTGGTAGTACAAATGTGAAGGGTTTGATACCTTGGATAGAAAAGTAGATCTCGGCAAAGCGACAGCCTCAAAAGTAGATATTGGTTTAAAAATGTTTGAGCACCCCTGGTATAATACATACAAATAACACAGGAACCATTTATGCAATCCCAACCAACAGTTTGAGCTCAAAGTGGAGCTTTAGCTTCTGCTAGCCTAGTTAGCTTATTGGGTCAAGTCCAACAGGTTTTGTTTACATTTGATCTAACCTTAACAAACAATTGTTTTAGCGCTTTAGTTATTGTTATTCCTCAATATTCACAAATGCACAGGACAAGATTCAC
>NW_013952590.1:306313-309214 GCF_001266775.1 Austrofundulus limnaeus
TTTATTTATTTATTTTTTTTAACTTTTCTAGCGTCAGCCCAGATTTTGCACAAGCCTCATCCAATGCCACTGAATTCTTCCCATAATTTATTTGATGCTAATCAAAACATCCAAAAAAAAAATCATGTTTAGCAGCTTTGAGGAGCAGCGGAGCTCCGAACCGGCCTGCCTCAGTGAGATGGTTTATGTTTTGCGTCTCTCGGACTCATGTGGCTGAGAGCTTTTGGGCAGAGCCGCCATGTGCAGCCCTGGCCCTGACAGTAATCAGCCAATGAATAATGAACACACACACACACACACACACACACACACAAACCTGCCATTGGCAGCTGTTTGGAATCTTTGTTTGTGTGCTAACTCTATCATTCGACTGCAGCTGCATGCCTGCCTGTAGCAATTATTCTCCTGCTAAATAAGAGCCAGCACCAGGAGGTGTGTGTGTGTGTGTGTGTGTGTGTGTGTGTGTGTGTTGGTACACATTATTATCTTACTCAAAGGATAGCCGCAAGATGCATTGTGAGTGTATGTTGAGGACCACATGTTTGAACTGAGTAATATAAACCTGCTCTGGGGCCATAACATGAGCCTAAAGGGGTGCATTTCTCTCTCTCTCTCACACACACACACACACACACACACACACACACACACACACACACACACACACACACATACACACACACAAATCATWATGTTTGTGTATCAGAAATACATGTCTGAATCTGTGCATATGTGAATACTGAGACACTTTTAGCTCCATAGAACCCACCTTGTGATAACGTTTTGATTCTGCTAGCTGTTTTTATACTATATTCATGTTTTTAGACATTTATTTTTATCACTGCRATAATTTAAAGAAGACTTTTGGCTTCTGTTAGCTTAATAAACTTCAGGTCACTTTAACGGTTAACTTTATCACATTAAAAACTGTTTGACCCTGTTCGTGATGACTGGAGCTCTTTAAAACCACGTTCTTGATGTGAATGTGTGTTAAGATTTAAAACCCCTATRAACTGTCAAAGGCAGAAAAAGCAAATGGAAAATTTAATCATATCACCAGTTTGACTGTCTCAGTTAATTTGGGGGATATTAGAAAAACAAATCTAATTTCTGTTTCAAAGGATGCTCCTTTTTTAAATCAGTATCTAATTTGTTGTTCATTGACCTTAAAGTTCATAGTTGTATTRTTCATGTTTTCCTCTTCCAGGCTGCCCATAATTAAGACAAATGCAGACCGGTTTGCAGCCAGGACAGCAGCCCAGACTGCAAATGAAATAAATTACTGGCAGAAGCGAAGCCAGTGCTGATTTCACAGTCTCATAAATGTGGTGGAAGAACACAATGAAGTCAGGTCAGCTGTGTGAACGGGAAAAAACTCTGGCATGCCTCCAGGTTTTTTTTTTTTTGTTGTTGTTTTTTTTGCAAAACACGCATCCTTCCTATAGCTCTGCTGAGCTTCCAGTAACAAACAGCTGGTTGGACCATATGCCTGTATTTATGTCTGAGATTCAACAAACACTCTGATTTTACTGCTGAAAAATTAATATACCTCAAAATAAAAACTTATCGCTTTGTCACCMAACACTTAACTGTTTTTAACAATGTAAGACCTAAATAAATAACCTGAATAAAATTCTGTAAGATGGAAACTGAGAACTCTTACAAAGGATATGTCCATAATAATATTAGTCGGGAGTACTTATTACTTACCTTTCACCATTTACTTTCCTCCTGAYTGGACACCCCAGGTGCCACCCCAATGTTTGTGTGTGGCATATGAGAAACCAGTTTTTTGCTAGCTGGATTGGCTTTCAGAATGTCATTGGGATTGCTCTTGGCTACCACTAAACCAAATTGCTACTCAGTATTTGTAAAAGAGGCTGAGTTACAGCCATTTAAAGTTCGCTGCGGAGGCCATCTTGAAATTTCAAATCCCAGAGTAGCACCATTGGCTGTGTCTCAAATTATGGGTTGCAGCCTACGTCGGCCTCATTTTTCGGCTGCTTGTGTTGCTGCCCTGCGCTGTCTAAATTTGTAGGCACCTACTTGTGCAGTCGACAAATATGGCTGACAAAACCCTGAAAACGTATATGCTGCGTCTGAGTATCCCATGGGGCAGATGGTATCCCAGCATTCCTTGCTTCATCAGCAAATTAAACAAAACAACAAAGACGCCAGAGGTTTTCTTAAATTTTATGGTGAAATCTTTTTTCTATGGCAGCGTTCGGAAACTTATCCTGGATCAAAGAATTTGTTTTTAAATGAAAGTTTAGCAATTCAGCAGATTAAAATTTTTGTTGCAATGAGATATTAAATAAGTTACAAGTACTAAAACTGGAGCTAAACCCAAATTATTCATGTTTTTTATTTATTTACTTGTGACTTTTTCTAATAAACTCAGTTTTGTGAAGTTATACCTTTTAAGAACAACTGAAGTGATGTGATATAAAATGTATCACTGGGGCAGCACGCAGACTTACATCTTCTGTAGACTAGACCGTCTCTTTTCACAGCAGTTTATGCAGCCGACCCGAGCAGCCTGCGGCCATGGTGGGCCGCGGTCTATGTCGACTGCAACCCATGAAACACAGCCATCAAAAACAACGTGGCCACCCCAATGCCGCCCCATTCTAAAATGTCTAGCTCCRCCCCTGATTACTGTGACAAAGCTAGTTCCTGAGAATATTGTAATATGATTTCAATACTATAGACCCCATCTTTACCAGAAATCAAATAAGACTTCGAACATCAGCTGGTTCCTCCATTATCTATACCCGCTTCTTCCTTTTCAGTGTCGCGGGGGTCACTGGTGCCCATATCCAGCAGTCACAGTGCGAGGGGCGGGGTACACCCTGGACAGGTCGCAAGTCCATCACATCATCCATCCATCCATCCATCCAT
>NW_013952590.1:309233-316747 GCF_001266775.1 Austrofundulus limnaeus
ACACACACACACACACACACACACACACACACACACACAGAGAGAGAGAGACTCAGTCAGACATATGGTTTGTTCTCAAGGTCCGTATGTATTTATCCTCCCATGTGACCCAATCGCTCCTGGAGATCCTCAAAGGCTCGACTGTGTTGTGCATTCCATTCATACACACACCGACACACACACACACACACACACACAGCCCTATAAACACTCACTAAACCCGTCGGTGCCCATAGTCCTTCTCCCCACAGCCTTTTCATGCTTAATTTGCTGTTCAATAGGTCAGGAGGAAAAGCACACATCAAGCGCACGGGGGGGGGGGTGGCAGCAGTTTCGCCTTGTTGTGTGTTTCCCACACAGATGTGACTCCTGCGAGTTAGCAGGTCTTTAAGAACATGAGTAAAGCTGCTGCTAAAGTCAACAACAGCTTTATTGTTGCCGTCTGCAGCAGCCATGTGTTTGTCAGGAAACACTTGGAGTTATTTGTCATCCTTTGCCCTGTTCTGCTTCATGTGGGCAATTTGTTTGTCATTACGGCAGAAAAGAAAAAAAACATTATGAGGTATTTTAAACTTTGTCTTTTTTTCATCATTAAATGAGACATTTCACATTTAAATCATTCAGTTGGGGTCTATATAAAGTGGAACTGCAATTTGGTCTGAATACCTCCTTACTGTAACTCYACAAGCCCCTTTCACCRCTTTTCTGAGCTGTGTCTCCGATCAACACGTTTTGACGCTGTCTCTTTAAATGCAAATGAGGTACTCCACGCAATGACACTTAGAACAATAGCTCTCTACACAACATTTTGAGTATACAAACAGCATTAAAACATATCTCTTAATACTTGCAAGTAGGACTGACTTAATGTAAAGTAAACMGCACAGAACTGCTACAATCTGTAAAGAGTTTCACTCTGGTGTTGAAATGATGAYGTCACTCRTGCTCKGGTTGCTCAGRTATGGTCGTGTTGCACCGAATTCCCGAGTTGATGCATATGTCCCCTGTAAGGCAATCTAAATGGTAAAATAATCAGAAATGGGGTTCCATGGAGTGGCTATAAACAATAAATATCTTACCTGTTGTGGACAACGTTTGGAACGACCTCAGATTGACGAGCTTATGGCCGGTTTGAGTGAGGCCAAGAGCAAAGGCTGMTGTCGTCTGAGCTGAAGAAGTCAGTTTATAAAAAAAAAACTGATCTTTTGGAATATCCACGTCATGTCAAGATGACAGTGATGTAAATGTTTATAAAACAGYGTTAACTTTTAACTGTTTTTTTCTTGCTCGGACAATCGGGTAACATGTTAATTGTTCATAATGTTTCCAATTACTTTAAAATGACCTGATCCATCACTTTAATATTAGATGCTTTTGTGAATTTTTCCAGGTTGTTRTGGCTAAGTAAAAAAAGTGTCAATTTAGATTTTTTTAGGCTTATTTTTTTCTGAATGAGAGACTGGTCCAAATGCAGATGTAGTTTTTTTTTCATACATTTGGCTACAAAGTAACCCCAGGGACCATCTGGAATGTTTACATCATGCATTTCTCACAGACAGAAACTATGAATTCCTTCTTCCTCATACCACCACTTAATGGTCCTGTGAGTTCATCCAAACATCAACTGTTGGTTTGCCCAATAGGTTTGAAACTATTCACTTTATTATTTTGACAAAGTAATAAAGGTTGAAATCATTTGGGAGAGGTGGGGAGTAGTGGGGGGATGGGGGGAGGGGTCTAAAATGGCTACCTTCACTGATGTCACCTGCACCCAGCAGGACCTTTTAGCTAACCAGCTTATCTGTTCTTCGTCTGGTTTGATGACATTACATTTCTCTCTCTCCTCTTCAGACTCTGGGTTTTCTCGGTGATGACCTCACTGCTGTTCCCTGGAGACGCCCACGCTGCRATGAAGGACCTCTCCTCCTCCTCCTCTCCTCTTACCTCCCTTCTCCACTACCCCTCCTCCAAGCCCTCAGTGGTGCCCTTCTCGCAGTCGGCCAGTCCTGCCTCCTCGCCCGGGGTCTCGCTGTCGTCGGTGCCGCTCTCCAAGCCACAGCCCTTCTGCCTGCAGACGGGTCCACATCTCATCGCCAGCATGCAGCTGCAGAARCTCAACTCCCACTACCAGAACCTCGCTGGCTCCGCCGCGGGCCATCCGGCGCCCGGTGGAGCTCCAAAGGGCTACTCGCCGCTRGGTATGGGTAACCAGCTCCTGGGGCCGCCCGGAGGCCTCGGCGGCGGGGGAGTGGGGATCGGCCAGGGTGCAGCGGCGGGCGGTATTATCGACTTTGACCCCGTGGATGAGGAAGTTCTCATGTCTCTGGTGGTAGAGCTGGGTTTGGACAGAGCCAACGAGCTGCCGGAGCTGTGGCTGGGACAGAACGAGTTTGACTTCATGTCAGATGTACCGGCTGGATGCTGACCTACAGACAACGGAAGCAGTGGATTTAATCAACCGAGCGACAGAAACCTCCTCTCGCAGTTTTGTTTTTCTCYGTTTTCCGTTTCTCGGTCGACACCGAGAAAGCAGAAGAGACGGCAATCAAGAAACTCGAGGTGTTTTCTTGTTTCTGTTTTCCTTTCGTGCTTTATATATGGACAGGAGTTGCTGTAGAAAAAAAGACATCTCACTTCCTTTTGTTGTTGGTTTTCATTTAATCAGAGGTATTGTCTTTTACTATGATCAAACCAGTGATGGTGTCACTCTACGTTTTGTATTCTGTTTCCTTTAAAAGACCCAAAAAGATGAAAGAAAAACAGAAGCATTAGCAGAGTGTTAAATCCATCCTCCATCGCTCTGTCACTGTGGCCTAATGAAAACTTGTTGAATGATGTGAAAAGGGACTGAAAGGGACATTTGAGCCAACCTGTTGGGAGCGAAAATATAAAGACACATAAGATGCAGCTGTTGGACTCAAACCCCCTCTTTTCTCAGAGCTGTCCAGTGTTGATCAAATCAGTGCATAAAGAAAATGAAAATATGAACCGCGACCTAATGGGAGATCTAAAAAAAAGGATGACAAACACTGCGCTTCCTGTTTTCCTAATGGACAATATTAGCCTCTGGTCTCATGGGAAAGAGACTCATGTCTCTTGGCTTTACAAAGATCTGATTGTCTGAGAACTGATTATCTGCTTCTTTCTTTTCTTTTTTTGTTTGAATTTAGTTCAACCAGTTGTATTTGTGTTACTTAAGACATCTGGCTGATATCCATCAGGAGTCTTGGACAAAAAGCACTTCTGTAGTTGGTTCTCTGAAAAAGATGAATTTGATGGAGAAACGTGGAGTTCTGTAGGCACGTGAATGCAGGAAATTGTCTGGCTGTGGAGCAAATYCCCATTAAAATAAACGAAGCCTTATGATCATGTAAGTTGTGACTAAATCTGTGTTTTATTCGGAGATAACACATGCCAAACTGGGGTGCTGGTTAATTCGTGCCATCGCCACTTCGTACCCCAACTTGTACTTAGTGGTTGACATTTTGTACCAATCTGCCCTTGGCTAGGGTTAGTCTACATTAAGATTTTATTTCCCATTGACTCTAAAGGCTGAAGGTCCAGATCAGGTCGAAACTTGGGTACATGATTTTCACTTTCATGTTGCATTTGAWTGTGTGTTTGGGTACATTAGGAGATTTGAAATGTACTGTGACTGACGTTTGTTTGTGAAGCGTAGTCTAGGGTTAAGGTTAAAACCAAAGATTTTACACTAAAGCTAGGGCCAAGTGGCAGGGATAGATGTCAGAGATTAGGATTAGGGGCTCGGTGGACAGGGCCAGGGGKTTGCCTACCTTCAAATTACAGAAAAGCTGTGTCTGTGTCTCAGTTCAGGGGTTGCAGCCCACATAAGCCGCCAATGTAGGCTGCACGAAATGAGACGATCTAGTCAACGAATGACGTATGTTTGTGAAACCGCACGTTGCACCGTTAGCGTTGTGATACATTGCTTATCCCTTCTGTTGTCTTTTCATGGTATAACTTCACAAAATTCAAACGTTACACGTAAATAAATAGGATGCACGTTGGATACTCAGATGCAGCTTCCATTTTCGGGGTTTCGTCGGCTGCAAGAGTAGTTGTTTACAAATTGGGACGGCCTACTGCGCAGCGTAGTAACGTAAGCAACTGACAAACGCGCTCTATGTYGGCTGCAWCCCCTGAATTGAGACATAACCAATGTATCAACAATATTTTATTGATCCCAAAGGGAAATTACTTAAACTTACTAAAGTATTTTTGAATTGAATTTAATTGAAAATACTAAATCAATGTTGAGGCTGCTGCAAAGGTGGATACAAAGTGACTTGTGGTTTTTACTCGCAAAATAACTGCAAAACTACAAAATGTCAAAAGTATGAATTAACCTAGAACCACCTAACGGGAGTCAAAGACCCTGAATATTATTGTCTCAACTTGKCAGCATTCACACAAACTCAACAGTAAAGAGGGTTTCTGCTTTTCCTCTCAAATGTAACTGTCAGAACAGATCTCATCAGCCCAGAGTGACCTTATTGGCCCTGCCTTTTAACGATCCTGATGGGGAAGTGTTGTCTGCATTGTTATCAGGAGGTCTGCAGGCTTGTGTTTGTACACCCTTCACCCTAAGCACACAATGTGGAGTCAGCATGTCAATATGTTGCTTATGCCTAAGTTTGAATGGAAATAAAGTTTTAGAGATGATGAACTCACAGAAGCTAATGCTGTTTTTTTTTCATTGGCATCAAAGCAACTTTTAGAAATGTAATGGGTTCAATGTACCTTGACAGGCTAACATGTAAACATCAACACTTGAGGTCCTACGTATATTAAACTTGTCCTATTAAAACCAAAAAGTCACTATTGCTGTTTACCTTCTACCTTAACACTTAATCAACACCCATCATTGAAAATCAGTCAGCAACATACAGAAAACTGAAACCACTGGTGAGTTGAACCACTGAGAAATGGACCGATGAGCATATCCTGGACTGGATGTTCGTGGATCCTGGATGWTTGGGTGTTTCATCCCTATGTTCCCAGTAGAATGCCTTGGCTGTAATTCAATATTTTTTTCATGTCTATTAAATGATATTTTAAGGGGGTGCCAAGCATTTTTCAGTACTTTAGCCTCTTCTTCATWGTCAAGTCTCACTCCAATTGGTTCATGTCTGTAGGTGTGTCTCCATGACTGTGTGTCCCTCACTCTGTGGGTGGATCATCAGCCGGCAGCTTTGGCYGTTGTGGTGTTATCATTTTGTAATCTAACTTTGTCATGGCACTGTTTATAAAGGTAACAGTGGGTGAACAGTTTGTCCGAAATCTCCCAGTATGGATTGCCCGTTCGACCTCAAGCTGCTTATTGTCCTAAAACTGATAAAAAAGGTTTACACCACTCTCCAGGAGGAGTTTGCAAATTTTGCCTAGGCTCAGTCAATCCACAGGCAGCAGTSCACTGACGTCAAAATTGCTTGCCCTTTGTAGGTGGATCCAAAGGCGTAGTTGGAGCTGGAAATGGAGAACAAAGTTACCAGGGAACATAGGTTTGCTCCCAGAAAGTTGGCCTTAGAATCTTTAAGTTTCATGAAGGGACACCACCAAGCAGAAAMCATGGGGGCTTAATGTTCACCTCACAAACAATTGGTGCCCCCCCACCACCCCGTTCAACTGGAGCCCCTCTTGTTCAGAWAATTTTAGCTGCTGCACCAGCTTTTGCTTGGTGTGCATTTTTACACTTCCCAAGCTGTACAGCTCATACATGTCAATTTAAAGAGGATCTTGGGGTAAGCGGACCTTGGAGTACAATACAATTAGAGCTGTRGTTGTGGTTAGCATCGATCAAAATTAATTCAATTTTAAAAATCTGCAAAAACATGTTATTTAAGAAGTGTTGTTGCAACAGGACTTGCAGTAGTGAYAGTTGATATGCTGACAAATTATGCAAAGTATGATAATGGTTCATACCGTTAAGCGATTACTCAGCCATCATTTAGAGTACATGTCAACTCTTAAGGATAAAACTGCATTTGTTCAGGCTGCCTGATGCTCGTTTGCCTAACTTCCCACATTACTTGTGATGTCATCTCAGACTAGCGCTACGAGGAGTTAAAAATATAAATGTTTGTCCCTCCCCACTGAAATGTTTCCGGAGTTGCCACTGTTCTCATGGGACTTCAGATGCAACACTTGCATTGTGGCTCATCCTGCAAATGCTTGGATGAAATCAGATCTGTTTGGAGAACTAGCTTGTGGCTTCAGCTCTCTTCCTTGCATTCTTTGAGCTTGTCTAAAGCCACAGATCAGTTTCTCTGAAGCCCCCAGCTGTGATCCAAAGGTCAACTTCAGTGCTTTACTTTGAAGACGTTCCTGAAAGTGTTGAGTTACATCCTAACACCTTCAAATCAGTGCCCGTCACATGATAATTCAAATTCAATTCAAAAATACTTTATTGATCCCAGAGGGAAATTAGGTGTTGTTGTAACTGTGGTTTTGTATTATATTACTCAACTGGAAACCACAAAAAATAGTTTGCACTGAGGTAAAAGGAATCTAAGCCCAAAGCTAGTATGTAATTATCAACCTAATTCTAAATAGCCTCCAATGCCAAACACAAAAACTCAATTAGTTTCACAGGTTTTAAGCTAAAATTTGGTGTGGTRGTAACTCAGACTGATCCAAATCACATACTGTATTAAAAACAGATTACACAAAGTCTTTGTTTTAACATTTGTCTACTGGTGTCAATCATTTCTGTCTGCAAACAAAATCTTATGAACCACTGTGAAGAGAGAGACTTTCAGAAAATAATCATTGGACGTACWTCTACAGCTGAAATTGGTGGTGGAAATTTGGCACCTCACCTCAATGATTGATGTACCGATTTTGGGCAATGCTAATTCGTCCGTCCATTTTCTGCCATTTATCCAGGATTGGGTCACGGGGGCAGC
Organism: Austrofundulus limnaeus; assembly: GCF_001266775.1. Lineage (NCBI taxonomy): Eukaryota > Metazoa > Chordata > Actinopteri > Cyprinodontiformes > Rivulidae > Austrofundulus > Austrofundulus limnaeus. The sequence continues at coordinate 316,160 of NW_013952590.1, forward strand.
AGCCTAAGCAGAGAGACCCAGACTTCCCTCTCCACAGCCATTTGGGCCAGCTCGTCTGGGGGAATCCCAAGGTGTTCCCAGGCCAGCCGAGAAACATAGTCCCTCCAGCGTGTCCTGGGTCTTCCTCTGGGCCTCCTCCCAGTGGGACGTGCCCGGAACACCTCACCAGGGAGGCGTCCAGGAGGCATCCTAACCAGATGCTCGAGCCACCTCAACTRGCTCCTCTYGAYGTGGAGGAGCAGYGGCTCTACTCTGAGTCCCTCCTGGATGACTGAGCTTCTTACCCTTTCTCTAAGGGAGAGCCCAAACACCTGAAATTATAGCTTCACTAATGCTAATCTGCTAAACGTGTGAAAACAAAATTAGAGAAAGCTAGCGCTAAACAGCTAAACATCAACAGAATTAATACAAACAGCTAATGGCTAACCACTAAGATGACCGTCTTTCTGTTGTGTCACATGTCTTTGTCTCCTTCCAGCTGAAGACTGGTGGGTTTGACACAAACCTGTTGATGTTAGTCAGTCAGTCAGTCAGTCAGTCAGTCAGTCAGTCAGTCAGTCAGTCAGTCAGTCAGTCAGTCAGTCAGTC